>NC_134710.1:292415775-292663275 GCF_043290135.1 Rhipicephalus microplus | reverse complement strand
TTACAGGTAATCAATCAATTATAATTAGTTAGTCGTTGTTGTAAATTCGTTATGTAAGTGAATGCTTTTTTTGAAAATGTAACATTATGGGTAGGTCAATCATATTTTGTTGTAATTGATTAGTGTTAATCAACTACTTTTGTTTTCCAAAATTCAAGCGTTAACCAATATACTACAGCAGTTCTCGTCTCTAATAATATGCGAGCCCTCTGTAATTCAACCCGTTTTGTCAGACCGGGGCCTCTACGGAACTTTTTTTTTACTGTTTTCTTGGCCGTACCTGTCATGTTTTATTCAAGCACCAACAACAGCGAAGCTCGACGCTTCATAGAGATTAGTGATATCGGCATCGAAGCACTGCCCAGCTACGAGCTGGTGCACAAAGTGACCCTACATTATAACTCCACCTATCCGCCCTGTCAGAGCAGCTGACCTCTTAAAAATAAAGTGCAGCAGCTGACCTCTTAAAAATAAAACGCGGAGAAATCAGGGACAACAACTTCGGAAACTTCAACTCCCGTTGAAAGCTAACAACGTGTCACACTACGTCACAGAAATCTTCAGCCTGCTCTCAACCATGCCAGCCACAGTAGTGCGTTCACTTCGTTTTAGCTTGAGCAAACTCGTGTTTTTGTGTTATGGTAATGAAATTTTGAAGGAAAGTAACGCAAAAGTAGTGGATTATATTTGTGCAAATATTCAGTTGCTTTTCTGGGGTTGTAATCAGTTAAAATTGACTCTTCAATTATTGACCTTTGTAATCAATCGACCCCTGTAACGAAATGACCTCTGTAATCGATTATAATATACATTAATTTTGTTTGTATCGGTTTCCTACTTTCTGCAACGAATACAAGTCTTCTATTAAGAGGTAACGCGTGGAGCCGATACTGTGAGAGAGAAGAGCGAAACGACTGGCCTCACAGAGAGTTTCACACATCAAGGACATGGCTGCGTGTGACGCATTATTCCATGCCATAGTCCATTTCTTGTGCCATGTCAAGAAAATGGAGGTTGACAAAAAAAGACTCGCATCACTTGAGCAACGCATTCCAAAACTGTGGATACCGGCGGGGAGGCATGTTGCCTAGAGAACGTGACGAACGCACTCTTGTTGGTCTCAATGCGCGCGTCTGTTACTGTTTCCGGCAAATTCTGCACTTTATAACGAAGCCAGCCCGAAATAGAAGCTACCTTCGCGGCGGTCTTTTACCGGAGCTGAGCTTGTAGACACCATGCATCTCCACATGATATCCATAGCAGCTCAGTTAACAGCATCCACTTCTCTCCACGTCCGTGTGAAAACGAATACGAAAAAATGCGAGGTATGTTTAGCGTCGGACACAGCAATAAATAAATAAATAAATAAGTAAATAAATAAATAAATAAATAAATAAATAAATAAATAAATAAATAAATAAATAAAGGACACTTACACCTACTTACTACTGCGTGGTGAGTAAGGCGTTTTTTGTTTTTTTCCTTCCCCGCCATGGATTCCTCTCAGCTTCTGCCCCACGTGCCAAAGGAGGATAGCAAGCTACGCAATATACAAAAATGCCCGTGTACTTATATCTATGCTCACGTTAAAGAACTTCACGTGGTCAAAATTTGTTCCAGAGTCCGTCCCCCTCCCCCCGCGGTGTGCATCATAATTATTTCCTTTTTTTTTTGCCTCGTTAAACATGGGCAGTGCAGCTCATGACGTTAGCGACAGCGGGTTTTTGGAATGGCGCTACTGTATGCCATTTATCCGCATGGCCGGTTTCAATATCTTATCAAATTGACATTGGCTGGTAATCCAAGCATAGCAGAAGTTTAGAGAAAGACTGAACCTCGAAGAAATCAGAAATCCTTGAATGGTATTGCGTCGCTGAGGCCGATGGCCCTTCCCCCAATTTCAAGGATATTTCGCTTCATTTGCACGTGAAGGATTCTTGTTGAAGAGAAAGGGGCAAAAAATGGTGAAGTACACACGATAAGGGTCTCTTGGCTGAGTACATATCAACCGCACTCTACTTGAGGAGAAAGGATGATAGGGACTACGTACGAGAAAGAGCGTTCAGGATATAGAGGGGCAAAAGCAGCGCCGTGGGCGCGCCAAGTGTTCTTGAGAACTCGATTAAGTTGCCGGCATCAGTGAAGTCGTGAGAAGGGGCCGGCGAAGGCAGCTCGTAGCTACTGCCCTCTACGAGCCAGGTGTGGAAAATACAAATCACTGGCCACCCTCTATGGTCATCCGCCTCTAATATAGTGATTGTTCAGGAACAAAAGAATAATGACGCTAACTTCTAACTCTCTAGATGAAGTCACCACGGCTATGCGCCAAGCCTGTAATGCAGGTAAAGATGGGTCTGTTGGGGAGACGGGGTAACCTGCGGGTAAGCAGTGGTGACACAAATGAAGCTGCCGTCGTCGCGCTTCAAACCCCCTTCCCCCTATTTCTTATCTTTCAATATATTTCGTGCGCCGCACATCCGCACTCACGAAAAAAAAAAAGGGGGGGGGGGGGGGGGGCTCGCGCGGCAAGTGCGTGCCCGAAAGTTTACACTTGCGTTTTGCGGAACCACGGTTGGACTGGACTGCACGTGCGCGCACACGTGCAGTCTAGCGTGGTAGGACGTGGCAACCAAATGACACGCGTGCACGTGCACTCTAACCCAGCCGTGGCAGTCAAATGACACGATCTGGTGTCCCTATACGCATGTTGAACGCTTGAAAGGAGTGTTCTTGTGGGAAGAACATGCTTATGGGTTGGTTCAGAATCGCAAATGCAATAATTGGTGCCTTTTGAGCAGAGAGGGTTTATTTGGCAGAGAGCAATGGTCCACGCACTGCGCGGGAAAAAGGGGAGCCAGCTGCAAGGAAAGAAAGCGAGGTGCAATGGCTCAGTAAGTAAGAGGGAATGGAGCGAGGACAAAAGACAGGAACCATACAGACGGGTGGTTTCTGCCCTCCCGCTTCGTTCCAAACTTCCCGCAAATACGCGCGCAGCGCTCGGCTGATATCGTCTTAAGACGAAAGGGTCTGTCTTTTTGTGTGTGTGTATCACTGTCAGTTATGCCCTAAACTCCATGTTACACAGCCAGGTTAAGCGCAGTTACGACCTACCATGGTTAACCGCGTTGGACGGCGGTTAGGGTTAACCACGGTTCGCCAATGTGACACGGCGCATAAGCATCTGACACCACTTCCGTGGGCGCCGCCACTTCCTCGGTTAACTGCCTACCGAGGTTGCCGAAGTCGGTTTCCTAAAACCACGGTTTCGCGTAATGTGAATCATAGAAGAACTGCTGCAGTGGTGTCAGCCATCTTGCCTACTGCTCGGTTTGCGGTGTGCGAGCGTAAACCGTGGTGGCCTAGCTCGGTTTGCGATAACAAAGTTTACGAGGCTAATGGCACTTACGTTCGCTGTGTAGCTAGCACTAACGGCGCTTAGCCGTAACCACAGTGACAGGGGCATCGGGTTTAAGAAAAACTTCCACTGCGAAGCTGCTCCTTTCTCGGCGTCTGGACAGTGCGGCTGAACATGGCTTGTCTCATTTCGCGGAGCCACAACTACACCACAACTGTGTGTCGTCCGTTTTGTGGCTGCCGGGAAAAAAAATGGTTCTCACACATGTTGGAGCAGTTGCCGTGCGTTGCTGCCGCTTTTCGTAGATCTCGCCGCTAAATGTCTAAATGTCTAAATGTCTAAATGTTGGACTTCAGATATTGTTTGCTATAGTCTTTGAGTGAACTAAGAACTCTAAGATAGTCACAATGAAAAATCTCAACAGGAAAACAATGGAACCGTAATAAATATTTTTGAAAAAGGCAAAAACACATTTAGCCAAGGGCATTGCGGTCGTTCACAGTGCGACTTTCAGCGCAGCAGTCATTCTCAGCGTTGGTCCGCCAACCTCTCATAAGAGCGGGACATTTTTTTTGCAGTAAATTTTAATTATTCTGGTAACTGTGTCGCTGAGATTGTAATTCGATATCCTAAACGCTGTAAACGAGATAATTGAAAGGCGGGTGTTTGACTATGACCTTGTCCCGGTCGTCTGATTTGCAGTGCATGGCATAACGAGAGGCGGGAACAAAATAATAAAACGATAGAGAAAGATCTGATGAGAGCACTGATTCCAAGTGTCACAGACAATCGTCCACTCTAGCTCGACCCCTCAGCGAGTTTTTGCTGTCGTGACACGTGAGACTATAAATCCAGGATTTTATACAACGAGAAATATTTTTCATCTATAGCTGGTATCTGGCGCCGAAAAACTTTTATTTTTGAAGGATGGGCAGTAAATTAGAAGGTAATGTACAGAGTTGAGCGCTTAAAATTAAATAAAAAGGGTGGGAGAGGGGATTGTGGGTGAGCGGTGATTTATTTATTTATTTATTTATTTATTTATTTATTTATTTATTTGTTTATTTATGTTAACATACTGCAGCTTTGATAGGCTATCGCAGGACTGGATACAGAATACAAAACAAATTGCAATACAAGGCATGAAGATCAGAGATTAGTGATGTAGAAAAAGAATTTACCACGTGATAAAGATTTAACATGGCCAGGCAACGCATTCTATAATTCAGTGGTGTGAACAAAAAATGAATTTACACGAGTTTGTTCAGTGATTAAAAGGAGACATGTTCGAATCATGATGATGTTTGGTGCTTATGCCTTATGCTTTTATCATTGTGTATTTGCCATAATTCCGCCGCCTTGGGCATCACCGCTGTTGTGTTGTCCGTCACACCGTCATCCTCAAACACACTGTTTTCGTTTCTTTTTTTTTAAATGACTTGATTTGTACAACTCTATAATATCAATCTTGTCTGTTTCCATTCTAGTAGAAGTCACGTTGACTTTCTATAGCCAAAGCCAAGCGAACGAATGAACAGCAACTGCCCACTGCTCCAAACAGGTGACGTACCGCGCAACCACAAGAAAGAAAGAAGGAAAGAAATAAAGAAAGTAAGTAAGGAAGAGAAAAGAAAGAAAGAAAGAAAGAAAGAAAGAAAGAAAGAAAGAAAGAAAGAAAGAAAGAAAGAAAGAAAGAAAGAAAGAAAGAAAGAAAGAGTGCCTTCTTTTCTTTTGTGGTTGCGTCATAATTCAGTGTGAACCGACTATAGCCCGAAATTTGGAAAATATCGCTATTCAGCACAGCTGTTTCCAGTAAAGAAAAAAAAAAGAAGGCTGCGTCGAGCGGCTGGAGAAGCTTAGGATGCAGCCGGGGAAAACAGCGAAGCGCCGAATCCGCGGATATGCGACAACAAGCAGAACTGGCCAGCCATTCTGGTTTCGGGGGATTAGTTCGACCACCGCGCCCAAAAGCCTCATCGAGCATCGTCCTCCGACTCTGCCCGGCTTTTAAAAAATAATAATAATAACGTGTTCCGCGTCGCATGCCCTGTCTGCGACTGTCTGCCTGCCGTTCCGTTGTTGGCCAGCAGCCGTGCTATGTTGCATGCTCGGTCGGTAACGTCTGCTCTCATACGCTGCCGTTACCGCTGAGGCATTGTGATTGGACCGAACATGCAACCAATTGCTCGAATGCGTGTCGGCAGGTCGCCCTTGTGCGGAGTCGAAATTGCTGATCCCTTTTGTTTCACGAGAGGCCGCGGGGGAAGACAGTGAGAGAGGGAGAAGCTGGAGTCCTAACCCGCTATAAAATGGATTCGCTCGCCACAAAACACGCTTCGAAGTCTCAGCCGAGCGGAATATACGACGCTCAGATGATGTTTTCGATCAAGTTACTCCATTTTGTAAGGGTGAGCACTCTTTCCTTTTCTGCTTTGCTCTTTCCTTTTTCCATAAAAAACAGGCATAACTAAGTTTTCAATTTGAATACTAGCTTTGGCCTTGTATATACTTGTTGTTGATTCGAGTAAAACAAAAAAAAGAAAAGAAGTGTGAGTATTTCTGTTTAGCAGTAGCAGGCCTTCAATCTGTTTACTTATTGATGCATGCTGTGTTTGTGGGTGTTTTTATCGGCTGAGTAATGGAGTTTTTATTAAGCGGTACAGCACCCAGACTTCGATCCAGGGCTGGCCGGTTCATCACGATTTGAACGCATAGGCTGAAGATAAGCAAAAAAAAAAGGACCAAGGTGATTATTAGTCGCACTCAGCTTTTGTGGGGGGGGGGGGGGGGGCGGGGTGCGTGCGTGCGTGCGGATGTGCACGTGCGGGCGTCTACGCTTTATGAGCTCGCTTTTTTATAGCAAAGGCAAAAGCTTGGACCATCTCCCTCTAAAGGGAACCACGTGTAGATGCGAAGTAGTGGGTGCTAACACTTTCACTGGTAGGCGACGTTGACGCTGGCGCTCATCAAGCGAAAGCCAAGTAAA
The DNA here is from genome assembly GCF_043290135.1 of Rhipicephalus microplus. Taxonomy (NCBI): domain Eukaryota; kingdom Metazoa; phylum Arthropoda; class Arachnida; order Ixodida; family Ixodidae; genus Rhipicephalus; species Rhipicephalus microplus. The sequence goes on along the minus strand of NC_134710.1, from coordinate 292,656,934 downwards.
GACGCCCTTGAGTGAATCCCGAACGGGCGATCCAGTGCCTACATGATGCTACGGGGCAGTGAACGATTGTGCAGCGCGAGCAGTCAGTTTTTTTTTTATTTTTTTTTATTAGCAGACGCTGCCTGCGTCTGCCTTGCGAAGCGAGAGAGGGGGAGGGAAGCGATAGTTTAGCGGGTGTCTTGCTAGGCCGCCACAAGACGCGAGCATGCGCAGTGGAGGTGTAGTGAGGGATAGCGTTACACGGGTTAGTCAAAGAGCTGCTTCGCGTGTAAATACACGCGGACTACTATGCTTTGGCCAGATGTGTGAATTTCCAGGTAAGGGCTCTTGCAGGAATTATCAGTCATGCAAATAGCGCACTCCGTGTTACCCTTTTAAAATAGATTGCGTTCTTAGCAATACTGTCGCCGCCCAGCGCGCCCCATAGGAGAGATTAGATCAAATACTTTACGCATACATATCGCACAAACTGTCACTGAAACGTGGTCATGTGCGAACTCTTACTTGCTATGCCTTTTTCGTAGGCCAAATTTCATTGCACAGAAATGATTAGGAAGGACTTTCTGTGACCATGGCTGAATGAGAGGCCTATTAAAATTGGGACTGATGAGTTATTGATTTTACTCCCTGATATTTGCTGCTATTGTATTCCGTCTCCTAAGACGTACGAGTTCGGTAAGCCAGAAATACGTGCGCAGCACCTAGTTTTAAGCATAAATATTTTTATCAAAAGCCACCTTGAACCAACGTTGTTATTCGGGCACTCCACCGAGAATATCCGGGCAACGTTGCCCTTTCTAAGTGACTATGTAAAGGAAAAGAGGAGAAACTTGCCGCCTGTGAGCATATTTCCTTAAGAAGACACCTGAACAGGCCCGCACAGGGATGAGATAATGAGAGTAAGAGATAAGAGAATATGAATAATAATAAGAATATGATAAGAATAAGAATAGGATAAGAGAGATAAGAGAAAAGATAAGAGAATATGAAAAGAAAAAAAGGCACATTCGCTCCGCCTCCCTCAGCACATGCCCGAACCAGCGCAACACGCAACCGTCCGGAAAAGCCGCCGAGAGAGCCGGGGAAAATATTCGTCGAAGAAAGCGAAACGATATTATTCCGCGCAACTGGTCTAAAGTTAACAAAATTCGGCCACTAGTTAGCCTCCCCCCCCCCCCCCCTTTTTTTTTTGTACAGCTGTGCGCTGTACTTGCGTGCGCTAGTTTTTACCCAAATAAGTTGCAAAATATACAGTGTCCGAGTTACTCTAAATGTTTGTCTGCACTACCACTGAAGCTGTTACTTCTAGTACGCTGAACTTCTATTTGTCATTTTCTATAGCGACGTACGAAAGGCAAATACACGGAACAATATTCTTGATTGTCATATTTTGGCGCTAAGACAAGGTTGCCTGCGTTTTTTTCCAACGCCAGTGGTGCCTGAGTTTCCCGGCGCTTGTTTCGTGCCGGGGAACTTGTGCATATTAGATACTTAACGTATTTCCTGATTGCACTGCACTTCGATGTGCCTTTATTCAGATTTAGTCACTTCTCCCAGACGGTAAAATTCACTCAGAGGCAAACGAGTGGCTATGCTTATTGCGTGCCCGGCGCACTCGGTTTCAACGTCACCATTAAAATTTGATTACAAATATGTCAAACCAAGTGCAATTTGTGCGCCAAATGCATATTTCCCGCCTAGACAAGTGCCCCCGATCAATTGATTGATTGATTGATTGATTGATTGATTGATTCGTATGCCCGGGTTTAACTCCGAAAAGCACCATATGATTATGAGAGACGCCGTAGTGGAAAGCATCAGGAATTTCGACCACCGGGGGTTCTTTAACGTGCACCCAAATCTGACCACACGGGCCTACAGCATTTTCGCCTCCATCGAAAATGCAGCCGCCAAAGCCGGGATTCGATCCTGCTACCTGCGGGTCAGAACCGAGTACCTTGGCCACTAGAGCACTGCGGTGGGGCACATTAGAACAATGATGTCAATTATTGAGCTCTTGGTAATTAGCCAACTGAATGTCCATAACCTGCGGAAAGTCGCAGAGTTCATGTGCGAATACAACTGTACAGTACCTGAGTGTCCAAGTATTCAAGTAAAAAGTCTGTATTGTCTAAAACAAGGCGGATCAACATTGTTCGTCTACAACACATTCTGGACGTGTTCTCGTGAAAGCTGTAAGTAGGAAATGCTTCTGAAAAAAAAAAAAGATCTGCTATTGCGCGTGTGTGAGAACAGCATTCTCTATACAGCTCCAATCAGCTTGCAGCAGTGAAAAGAAATGTGTAAAATTACAGAGAATTGTGAAGGGACCGCACTCATGCATTTAATGTCGGGGCCCTGTTTCAATGTGTGCAGAAAGAAAAGGAAAGCTTGCGAGCGGAAATAGTGAGGTGCTAGTCCTCTCGCTTTATCGCTGGCCTCGCGTATTTCGTTACGGGGACCTTTCTGAAACGTTTTTCTTCTGCATATGTCGATTTGCAGACATCACGTAGCATGTGCTCCCCTGCCCACCCGCCTTCCTTTTTTTTTCATTTTTCTATTGCGCAGCTACAAGAAAGTGTATACGATCGAAAGAATGTAACAGAATAAGATGCACAGCAGCAGGGCCTTTCTGCAGATTCATGCAGCACATTCTACTACTTTATGCGGGACGATGAGTCTTGACGTACTACCATTAACGGTTAGCGCTAGCTTAAGCTAGCCGAATAATGACTATGCTGCTGCAGTTAATGTTGACTTTAGAAATATGGTTGAGTGATCGCTGATGTAGGCCACTGTGTGAGCTGTACATAAAAGATTCTGGGTGTTTTTCAACGTACGCTGTGCGCTGTTACCACTCATTTAATAAAGTGATGCTATCTCACATGCGTTTAGTTGGTTATGCGTTATCTTTATTGTATATTTGAGCAATTAACCCCAGCACATTTGGTTTGTGACGAGACGCGTCCAATCGACGACGTGGAGTAGTTGTGGCGTGTCGAAAGTTCCGCGCATCTCACCGCGCTCTCGGAGCGGCCGAGGTGGTTTACACGCATACACGCGCGCCCCGCCGCGGTGGTCTAGTGGCTAAGGTGCTCGGCTGCTGACCCGCAGGTCGCGGGTTCAAATCCCGGCTGCGGCGGCTGCATTTCCGATGGAGGCGGAAATGTTGTAGGCCCGTGTGCTCAGATTTGGGTGCACGTTAAAGAACCCCAGGTGGTCGAAATTTCCGGAGCCCTCCACTACGGCGTCTCTCATAATCATATGGTGGTTTTGGGACGTTAAACCCCACAAATCAAATCAATCAATCAAATCAACGCATACACGCGCGCACGTATTACACGGAGAAGAATAGCGCGCTCTACAGGACGACAACGTCAGTGACCGGCGAAGCGCAGTTTTTGCGTGCCTGGTCGACCTTGCGCGTGGGCGTTTCCGGCTGCGGCAAATGCGTGCGCGGTCCCCGCGACCGCTGGGCGACACCGTGTGTCAACTCGAAGGACGCTCAGCGTCGCAAATAAACATTGCGACTAACAGCGTGTTGTATCCTTCTATACTGGATCACACTCCCACCCAGATGTCGCGTCCACTCACTACTGACGCTTTATACAATGGTGCACGAAGCAAACCTAGTGCATATTGTTCCCATATTGAAGTGGCCGCTACTATTTTTTTTCGTGAATGACTGTTATTATTTATTCTAATTACCTTTGTAACCCGAAGAAAACTCGCTAATTATCAAAATGTCACTGATGCAGATGTCCTCTTGTGGAAATGACACCTGTCTGTGCTACTTCCAACAACGTATTAATTGCGTGCTCATTTCTTTTCTGTGAATGAAGAAAGCCCGCGAATTATGAAAAATAACACGTGTCTGTGCCCACACCCGCAAAAGAAAGCAGTGCCGTCGAATAATCTTACTGGAAGTAATATATTCCGTCGCCATGAGACACCGTGTTTTGCACATTAGCAAGGGTTCAAGTCAGGTGCCAACAACACGTGTTGCAGTTTTGCAGGGATTCCTTCCGCTTGATTGTACGTCGCTATCACGATTCATATCTCACGGTCAACTGTTAGCGGCCGGGTCACTGTTCTGATTAGAGCGATTACAGTTTGAATGTGCAAGATCAAAGCGGCGCATATCTTCAGACGGGAAGTGCCAGATAGCGCGATCCGTATTTTAGGGGCGAAGCTTCTTAGGGTGTAGGTCGTTCCCTCCTCTGTAGTATGTATGTAGCCACCTCTAGTTTATGAATTGCTCACTAGATGGCGTTTTCTGTATATATCCTTAAAAATAATATCACTAGAAGACGTTAGTGGTTTTCGAATTGACGATTAAAGATGATAGAATAAAGAGGAAGGAGGACAGACGAACGCACGGATGGACGGGATGGACGGATGGACGGAAGGACGGATGGACAGACAGACAGACAGACAGACAGACAGACAGACAGACAGACAGACAGACAGACAGACAGATAGATAGATAGATAGATAGATAGATAGATAGATAGATAGATAGATAGATAGATAGATAGATAGATAGATAGATAGATAGATAGATAGATAGATAGATAGATAGATAGATAGACGGACAAACGGACGGACGGACGGACGGACGGACGGACAGACAGACAGACAGACAGACAGACAGACAGACAGACAGACAGACAGACAGACAGACAGACGGACGCTTCGCCCCGCTCATCATTCACTCCATGGATATGCTGTGAATTCCTTTTTCTTTCTACATTTCCTTCATTGCTACTCGTTATTTCAAAGTGAGCTTGTTTGAGGGCGCTTTCTTTATGCGCGCAGCTGCCTATAGTCACGTGCTATTTTTCGTATTTCACGGCCTTGCTTTATTACCAGGAAAAAATGAGCATGCATTTAGTACGTTGCTGAAAGTAGCTCAGACAGATGTCGTTTCAACATGCGCACATCTGCCTCATTAATATTTTGACAATTAGGCGAGTACTTTTTGTGTTACAAATATGATTATGACTAACTAATTAATTATATATAACCAAAAACTTAGTAGCGGCTACTACAGTATACGCTTGGAACAATATGCACTAGCTTTACTTCGTGTGTCTTTGTGTGCTTAGCGATTGCGTGAGTGAGTGAGTGAGTGAGTGAGTGTGTGAGTGAGTGAGTGAGTGAGTGAGTGAGTGAGTGAGTGAGTGAGTGAGTGAGTGAGTGAGAGGGCAGCTTGATGCAAATGGGAGCATTTCCATGTTGCTTGATTGTTAAGGCTCATCAGGCTTGTGAGAAATGAATGCCGTTTACACCTTCAGTATTGTCTATTTTGGTGAAGAGTTACACTTCGAAAACCCATATGCTAACGCTAGCCTCTATTTCCTTCTGACCTCGTTTGCGTACAATCGGAAACACCTCTTTGCGCTTTCTTTAGTCGTTTCAAACATGTTTTGTCGGTGCGGGCTTTTCGCCATAAAATGTTACACAGCTTGTATCGATACATTCCGGTGTCACCGTCACCGCAGGTATGCGCGTCGTTGGTTGTGAGTGAAAATTTGAAATATATACAAACGAAATATTTAAAAACCTGCTTACCACCCAGTACTTTTGCATGGCAAGCAGATGCTCTCTCACCTTAGCCACGCCAGGCTTTGACACTGTGTCACAAAAGGAAAAAAAAGCCGATGCGAATATCATGTATGGTGCGAGGGGACTTCTTCGCGCGGGTGATTTTGCTTGACACAAGCGTAAAATTGAGCCGGGTGTCAAAGATGTAAATCAAGGCACTAGTAGGTGGTTTCAAGGGTCATTTATAAGAAAGCGCTCAGGCATAATTCATAAACACCACCAGCGAGGTGTCCAGCTGCGGACACTTCGTTACTGCTGTTGTTGCCTTACGGACGCGTTGTGTGTACTTCACAACTGCAGTTCCAGTATAGTCATTCTTGGATAGCTTGGAACGGCCAGCGTTATGAACACAGAGGTTGCTTTCCTTTCGGCACGGTTGAGATGTCCACCGAGAAGGGAAGACAGGCAAGCGACGGAGAAGGCGATGCGCCCGATTGAGCCATCGCATCGTACTCTATGAAAGGCGAAAGCTCGTGTGTTTTTTAAGTTCTCTATTTGATTTTGCGTTGTGTGTGTACTCCAAGAATGGACACTATGGAATTTAACACTGGGGCGTAGCAACAAACTGTGCAATGCAGCGCGCAAGTATAGCTCACCGATGATTGACCATTGAGTGGAATGCACTCAAAATATGAGCATCGCCAGGCACCGGCTTAAAACTGCGACACATAGGTCTACATATTCCGCCGAGCATATCGATCAAACCCTGGCCGTCCAGAGTGCCCGTGAACGGGCCGCCAAGCTCGGCTTGCAGGTCTCTACGTGGGATTAGCTGGGTGGCGTGGGGTCCCCCCTGCGTCTTCTCTGGACCAATAATGAAGCTTTAATCGTCATCGTCATCATCATACCTCCACATGCACGGGTCACAGTGCCTATATGCACGTGACTGATAAGTCACGTTAGCACGTCGTGTAAAGCGTCATCGAGAGTGAAAGATGCCAACTCACGATTTCTATAAAGTTGGCAATTCGCGAGAGCGTTTTCCAAGAAATAACATAACAAAAAATGGTTTCAACGTGGGATGAGACAGAGGTTAATCCTCTCTTCCCCCCACCTCGCCTGAAGAAAGCTAGCCGGTTTTCGTTAAAATTATTTTATTCAACGTTATACTTTCCTAGTGCTCATTTTCTCTTCAGTCGGGGGAATAGTAAAAGGGACGATTTGAAGCAGGCCGTGGAGAACATTACTGTATCCATAAACCCGATAGAGTCGCGAGCTAATTTTGTGTTTTCTTACACGTATCGAGGTAATAATGCTTACGTGCCTCAGTAGCCCACGTCTACGGTGCACGGCTAAATAATAGGACTAAGCAGCATTTGCAACAACGCGGCCACTGTATTATCACCCGGTCTACGGTGAGCTGCACAGCCTCGAAAGGGCTCGTGCGATGTAATGCGGAACCTTCACGTTGTAATGCACACTCTGTGATATCACTTTATGGACAGTCCTAGCATGACGACAAGGCAGTTGACGATAGCGAGAATACTTAGGCTAGGTACAGGCCACGAGAGAGAGAGAGAAAGCTTTGAAGACCCGCGCAAGCTTGTCTAAGTGCAAGTTGCTTGCCATACATAGACCGATTGTTCGTTCGCCACTGACACACTCAATCAATAAAGGAAGCTCACTTGGAGTCCTTGATATATAGGTTGCAAAGCTGTCTGCTCTCAATGTAAGGGTTCATATCACTCTATTCACATTCTTCTCTTATCATTTACCTCTCAGTACTGATAAAGCGTTCTGATAACGTGTATAGGCGAAGTACCATCAATAGTAGGATAAGCGATGCATGCAGTTAGGTCCTCGCATAATGCATGGCGCTATATACAGTTCATAAGGGCACCTTCACCTCTGTAATGACTGCCCATTTTTGTGACGTGCTGATATTCACTATATTGCTTAATTATTCACATTTCGCTGCGCAATGTATCAAAGTACAAATTATTCAGCCGAAAGTACTTTCTCCCTCTGTCTCTTTACTATCACCGATTTCTAGTAATAGAGCAGACACATATATGTGTATAGTATTGTAGTCGTCTGACGATATTGTTCGTAATTTGACATTGGCCACACACTAAAAATACTCACCCAAGCACTTTTTTTTTTATTTTGAGCATGAGTCGGATCAGGTTCTCACTAGGGATATTGTGGTAAACGTTCAGGATACGAGGTGCAAAGACGTATTAGCCGTGACATCTGCTCTTAAGCCTTTTTTCTCCGTGCTTTTTACCCCCCGTACTTTGTGGGAAGTAGCCATGGACATCGGCAGGCGGAAAGGGGAGGAGGAGGAGGGTGCGAAAGGGGCGCTGTCAACTTGAGGCCACCCCATCACTTTTTGTCCTCACCCAAAGCTACACCAGCACTTCCGAGTCCCCCTCCTACCCCAGCCTCCATGCAACATGAGTTCGCAGCCTTCAGGATAAACTCCTGCCGACTATATAGTGGCTACAAGTAGTTAAATACCTTCCGCCTCGCCACATTCCGGATCTCCCGTAATAAGAGAAATGCTTCACCAAGTGAGAAACCTAACTTCTCCCTCTGAGCGCAGCAGCTCACTGCTCTGATCGGCCACGATTGCACGCACGCGTCTAAAGAGCCAAAGGACAGCTGTTTGAGATGTTTGGCGGGTACACCATGCGGCAGTTTCTTGCATGCGTTTCTCGCGATAGCTTGCGCTTTGAGGCGCATTGCGTTATAACTGCACCGTCTCCGGATCGGAACGCATTTTTCAAGACTTTTCTTGTATCGGCTAATGCTGCGTAGAAACTTGACCGGCCCAGGACGAACAAGTTCTAAGTATTCAACACCGCAGTGCAAATGGCCATCGATCGTCATATTAATGACACCACATCACATATTGTCATTAGTACTATACGTATGACTCATGACATCGCTGATGACTACGCAATGGTGATTCTTTGACTTAGTGCAGTTTTTTTTCCTGTTTTGAAAGGACCATAAGGTTAGGGTGCTCGGGTACAAACCCGGATGTAAGGGGTTTGACCCCGGCCGCAGCGTTCACATTTTGATGGAGGCGAAACGCTAAAAACTCGTGTACGTGCGATATCAGTCAACAGCACCAGATAGTCAAAATTTTCGAAGCCCTTCGCTACGGCGTCCCTCAATCATATCGTGGTTTTGGCACGCAAGACGCCGTCTAATGAGGAGTTCGACCATTTATATAACCAAGCAGTCACCGTGCTTGCAAGTCACGTCGAACGGCTATAGAATAAACACAATGCATGCGATCGTTACCACCGTCGTCTTCACTGTCACACACTCAGTCGCGTGAGACACACAGCTGTTTGTGTTGACGTCGACCACGTAACGCTTGGCGCGATCATAAACGATGCAGCGTCAAAATCATAACGCTTCGCATGACATCGATTCCCGCAATCTGGGAGATGTGCTGAAGTGTCTTCTTCATCACGTATGCCCACTGCCGCCCGACCCAATGAAAGTTATCCTTGTGGAATGACGATCTGGGCCATTATTTGACGTATGCATGTGGGAGGTAGTGGCCAGATACTGCACCAGGGTGGCCAATCCTTCTCTGGTGAGGGAGTGCGTTCCCGGTGGTGGTAACCGGTGAGGCCGCACCCCAGGCCTCGTAATGCAGTTCCATGAACACGCGGATTTTTTTTATCTGGTTGGGAACTGCGCGGCACCGGGATTTGAACCACGGACCTTTTGCATACGAGGCGGATGCTCTAACCACTACGCCATCGCCGCTTCCACATTCGCCGCGTAGACAGGATAACCGCTGGTCATTAAGGGTAACTAACTGGATTCCCAGAGAAGGGAAGCGGGTCAGGGGGAGACAGAAGGTTAGGTGGGCAGATGAGATTAAGAAGTTTGCAGGTATAAATTGGCAGCAGCAAGCACAGGACCGGGTTAACTGGCGGAACATGGGAGAGGCCTTTGTCCTGCAGTGGACGTAGTCAGGCTGATGATGATGATGATGATGAATCTGGGCCATTGCCCCGCATTCCAAACATTTGATCCTCTGTCGTAAATGCAACCTAACTCCAGACGACATCGGCTTCTCGTTGTCCCCGTGGCATTCGGGCATCTTGCTGTCCTGTCGCTCATCATGACTCTTTCACCGAGCGATGACGGGCAGCTATGCCACAATTCACAGAACCGCTCTAATCCACTACGACGTTGTGCAAGGTGTCAACGCTCATTCAAACTTGCGGCTAGCGCCAGTCTCGCGACCATTCGTGACTGGCGCCAGAAAAACTCCTATACATACTGCAGGTGACCGATATTCAGACCGGCTGTATAGTGCGGACAACCCTTCACCACACCACCTGCGCGTCTGCTCGCGCTGTCATTTCCCAGCAAAATCAGCTGTCGTCCTGCTCTTGCGCCTCGAATTGGTTCAGAGGTTTACAAACGCAGTCGTGCGACTTAAAGATATATCAAAGAGCAACTGAGCCAAAATAGTTGTTCTTCGAGCAAAGCGGACGTTTGTGATTGTTTGCGACTAAAGGCTCATTCACACCTGCGACTATAAAGCAGTGGTCGCGCGACTATTTGCTAGTGGCGACCCCAAGCAATGCCACCCAGAAGAATATTATCAGGCCTGCTCACTCCCACCGTGACGCCACTCGTTTTGTGCGAGTGAGCGCATGTACGAGAGGCTGTGAATTCATTGCCGCCATCGTCTACCATTAAAGGTAAAGTAATGGCGGCGAGATTTACATGCTTAACAGCTTTATTATGCCTTTTGGGTAAGGCGCCGGTTTAAGAAACATATTGCGCTTGCCAGATTTTAGAGATTCACCTGAGAGCCGTTCCTTCCACGAAAAAGTCAGATTGTACGCAGTCGAACGTGTGGTCGATCTATAAGTGCAACATTTGACGGACCAACAAAGTGACGAAATAAATCAGGCAAATTTTATTCATTCTTTATTTATTTACCCACACACGCACGTGAACACACACTATGCAGAGCATGCAGATAAACTGTTGCTACTCCGATTTGCAAAGTTTCTGCAGTTTTATATGCACTCTTTCAAACTTCTGTCTCCATAGATACGTAGTTATTTAGGAGATTGTGTGATGATGCCACAAGCATGATATACAGCACAATATAAGGGTGATGATTATTCAACAGAAAACAAAACCTTTCGCTTCACGAAAATATCTTGTGACCGACACAAGAAGCGGCGTTTCCTCTTTTGCTCTGGCCCTTCTCGTAGTGGTGCGCAGACGTTCATATAACTTAGTGCCTGGGAAAAAATTTAATACGGGGTCTATATTAAGCCATGTAGCCCGTAGCCACCATGGATGCTTCTACTGCAATGCCGGTTTTTGAATCGGCACATTTGTGGTAGTGGTTCTTAAATATTCTAGCTTGAAGTAGAAACCACAACTTAAAACCAATTAAGAAAGTACTTTACCGTAAGTGTCTACACGCATCTAGAGATAGAGAAATAAATAAAAGGAAGAGATGGGGTGATTAACCTAGAAGAACTGGTTTGTTACCCTGTGGGGCGGTGGAGAACAGGGTCTGAAAGAGGATAGAGATAAAGAGATATAAAATAAGTTAGAAAAAAATTCACATGCGCACACATTCAGGGAGTTCCGATCACAGTCGTTTGGACAGGCTGGTTGAACACAAGAAGCGCAGGAGCGCCTTCACAGCCTTCTTTTGCGACATAAAGTCCTCACGGTAGCGCAGAATTCTTTTTTACGAAATAGTCTGGTTGTCCAGTTCATCAAGTGCATTGCAGAGTGGCTGTCTCTGCGAGCAGTATTGTGGCATTCACACAGAATGTGCCAAGTTGTTTCGTCACTGTCACAATGGTCGCATGCAGCAGTGTCGGCCATTCCTAGGCGGAATGCGTACGCATTGGTAAATGCGACGCCCAACCATAATCTGCACAGCATAGTATATAGCGTCCCGTCGGCGTACTTCTGGAGGAATTCGAAGACTGAGAGTTGGGTCTAAGGTACATAACCATGCATGAATGAAATGTGACTCGTTCCATTGTGACGTGGTGCGCACGCGAGAAAGCATGCGGTATTTCCGTGCAGCGTCAGTTCTGAAGAGCGGAATTGATATTTGATCGCTTTCAGTATGGGCAGAACGGGCAGCTCGATCGGCCCGTTCATTGCCAATTATTCCACAATGACTTGGAAGCCATTGAAAGGCTATTTGATGTCCTTTCTTGATGAATTGGTAAGTCTTTTCTGCGATCTCAAATACCAGCTGTTCATACGGACCGTGGCGTAAAGGTAATAGAAGGGATTGCAGTGCCGCCTTTGAGTCACTGAAAATTGTCCATTTTTGTGGCTGCTGATCGCTGATGAATTGCAATGCGGCACGAAGAGCTGCGAGTTCTGCTCCCGTTGATGTCGTAAGTTGAGAGGTCTTGAATTTTCTTGTCGTGTCTTTGGTGGGTATAACAAATGATGCCATTGAACTCTTCTGTAAAACAGAGCCATTGGTGTATACGTGTATACAGCCTTGATACGTCTCGTATAACAAGAGCAGAGCAAGCTGTCTAAGAGCAGGTGACGACTTATCTGCTTTTTTGTGGATGCCAGGTATAGTTAGCCTGATGTTAGCCTGAGTCAGGCGCCAAGGAGGAGTCCAAGGCCTGGCGGTGGGTGTGAAGCATGTTGGCAAAGAAACGCGATATGTGGTTACCGTTTGGCAAAATGACGAACGTGGTCTGTCTGCTGGTAAAGAGGCTAGGCGGCGGCAGGGTGTCCGAGCAATATGCCTTATATGTGTCCCGTGTGCATCAACGTTGATATGTCGTGATGAGGTGGCTACCGGCGATTGCTACAGTAGCCATTGTCCACGCACTACGAGGCAAGCCGAAACAAATCCAGAGTGCCTGGGACTGAACACATCTAAATTTCAAGGAAACATATTATTAGGCTACGGTGCTGGCCACAATAATACCGCAATTTAGTGGTAGGAACACCGGCAAGAAAATACTATGCACAAAACCGATGCCCTAAGTAATGCAACAGCATTCCTTCCATTCTTCTCAACCAAGTGAACACAGGTAATACAACAAGTCCACTGCGGTAATCGCCAATAACAAAATGTCTGCCGACCCTGAAGTAAAAACGCCTGTTCTGAAAACGTACTGGCACACGCGTTTCTTATCTATACCAGTGCTTACGCTAACAAGCCAGTAGCAGACATGACAGCTTTATTTTAAAACGAAAACAGAACATGGTGGATATGGGGCCATTGGAACCAATTAGAAATATGTAATACGGACACACGTACCTTCAAGTCACGAAGAAAACAAATGTAGACGTTAGCTTGACGAATGACACCGTATTGCGACCACCGTACAGGTTGTGAATATCCAGCGCACAAAATACATCACACATTCACGCTGCAGTTCACGGACACAGAGAGAGATGGCATTCTCGAGTCGCCAACAAGCACACAAGCACGCTGTGCACGAAAACGTTCGTCGGGCTTGACAATCCATTTCTGTTGAGCGACAATTGATTGATTGATATGTGGGGTTTGACGTCCCAAAACCACCATATATGATTATGAGAAACGCCTTAGTGCAGGGCTCTGGAAAATTAGACCACCTGCAGTTTTTAACGTGCACCCATATCTGAACACACGGGCCTACAACAATTCTGCCTCCATCGGAAATGCATCCGCCGCAGCCGGGATTCGATCCCGCGACCTGCGGGTCAGCAGCCGAGTACCTTAGCCACTAGACCACCGCAGCGGGGCAGCAGGCTTGACATTATCGAGGCGGCATTGCCCCAAGGCGACCTTGCGCACGACCGATGTTCACACCTGCGGGCGACCCATCGCCACACAGAATCCACGTCTGCTCACATTTCTGTTGGCTCGTAAAATAAGGTGACGTCCTGTTTCCGTGCATCTGATTCGTTCAGATGTTTGCTACTGTATAGCAGAGCGACTGAAAAATCGAGCAGCGAGCGATTGGGCCAAAATAGTCGCTTTGTGACCTAAGCGGCCATCTACGACTGTCTGTGACTAACTTGGTCGTACGACCGTGTGCTCAGATTTCGGCGCACGTTAAAGAACCCCAGGTGGTCGAAATTTCCGGAGCCCTCCACTACGCCGTCTCTCATAATCATGTAGTGGTTTTCGGACGTTAAGCCCTACATATCAATCAATGAACTCGGTCGTACGACGGGTGGTAGTCGCAGCCGTGAATGAGCTTTCTATCATGATAAATGTGAACAACACTGGTGACACCGATGATAGTGCTTACTGTGATGACGTCGTCCAGATTTGAAGCATGAAATTTGATTGATTGATTGATTGATTGATTGATTGATTGATTGATTGATTGATTGATTGATTGATTGATTGATTGATTGATTGATTGCTTGATTGATTGATTGATTGATTGATTGATTGATTAATATGTGGGGTTTAACTCCGAAAACCACTATATGATTATGAGAGACGCTGTAGTGGAGGGCTTCGGAAATTTCGACCACCTGGGGTTCTATAACGTGCACACGGACCTACAGCATTTCCGCCTACATCGAAAATGCAGCCGCCGCAGCCGGGATTTGGTCCTGTGACAGCCGAGTACGTACCTTAGCCACTAGACCACTGAGGCGAGGGGCAAGCACGGAATTTACCACAGGTTCGGCTTTACGATGGAAATATTAAGACTCGGCTGTAATCACAGAAAGTCATGCAATTATAAGGTAGTCTAAATATTGAAGGGCAAATGTAATTGTAAGTATCGCAATGTTTCCAAAAATTTCGGGAGAAATTCGTCTTGAAACAAATATTCCTAATCTATTGAGCTGAGCAAGAGTGGCATGAGTTATAATTGAGTGGATTAATTGAAGTGGAAACCGAAGAAGACAGGATACACTTTTCCTTTCTGTGTGACTTTCCTCACGGCAGTCTTAGTATGCATGCGATATTACATCATTTTACACTTCATGTGTCACGCCAAAGAGGTATAGCTGTTTGGCGCAACATATGAAATGTAAAATAATATAGGTGCGTGCCAACGCACCCCATAGTGTGATATACCACACTATAGGGTACGCCCTGGAGTATATATGTATGCTAACAATTACGCTGCCACTATCAACGGTTAGTAAGGGTATAGTTCATAGCCTATTAATCTGCACGATCAGGTTTGATTCCGCGAGGGAAACTAAATTATGTCGTCATCGTTTAAGAATAGACAAATACACTCACTAGGCCAAAGTCTATGAGTCTATAGGTAGAGATATGTTTAAAGAGCTCTCGTATGTGCATGCACAGTCTGTCCTGTGCAGTAAGGGTCCACGTGCAGGAAGCCTGATAGCGAAAGCCCATTGATAGCCCATTGTTGCGCTACCACGGCTAAGTTGGTCAGGGCTGCCTCCTTTAGGTATCGCTCCGGTTCGCTCAAATATTGCTACGATGGGAGTACACATTTCGTATACTCCACGGCAAAAAAGAAAATGGCGATTGCACCGATTGCGCAGTGCCTAATATTTGCCTTTCTTTCATCTACGTCGATGCTTTCAAGGCAGAGCAGCTGCCTGCCTGTGGAAGGGAGAGAGAGAGAGAATGTAGAGAGGCGTATACAAACAGAATGTGCACCTCAGAAGCCGTCGATGCTGTGGCGACTAACGGTCAGAATGTTCGTCGTTACATGGGTCAGCCATCTTTGGCTGAGAACTGCTGGTCACGTAGAACAAATCACCGCAATAGCGCCCTGTGTCTCCTTATATCTCGTATTACAATCAAGTTACAGCCGCCATTTCTGGCTCGCCATCAGCTATGACGTAACCAAACGACCAGACATTATAGCTTACCTACCGCACGCACCCACAGGTGATATGCCTGGGGTCAAGACTATTTGTGCTCGCTTTAAAAGCACGCGGCTGCAAGAGTAAGCTATAGTCTGGTCTATATGCAGTATATAGTAGTGTGAAATATAGGCAAGAAGTGTCTGTGTGCTGCCGTTAACTATTTTGCATTACCATGCAGGGAGACAAAGAATCGCAAACAGAGGATATGGCATAACGCCGAGACAAGGGGGTTTATCTTCATCAATTGAGGCTAGTTTCGCGTAAACTGAAGCAAAACTTTGAAAAGAAGTAGTTAAGCACAGCTAA
Organism: Rhipicephalus microplus; assembly: GCF_043290135.1. Taxonomy (NCBI): domain Eukaryota; kingdom Metazoa; phylum Arthropoda; class Arachnida; order Ixodida; family Ixodidae; genus Rhipicephalus; species Rhipicephalus microplus. Next base: position 292,641,226 of record NC_134710.1, on the reverse strand, counting down.
ATGAAACCAACGGCTTATTATGAAACTTCCTAGGGCATGTCTTATATTCCAATTAATTAGTTATTTGAATAAGATCAATTATGCATGACTTTCAGACTTCACTTTAAAGCCAAGTGAGTTTTGTTACGTTGTATGAATTCAGAAAAGACCGATCCGTGCTGCTTGGTGATTTTTTTCCCACGTGTTTAACAAAATCTCGCGAAATGTGACATAAAAGAACGTGTCTGCGTCTATGCTCTGTCGTGTCGCAGCGTTCTCAACCGTACTTCGAGCGGAAGAACCATGCACGCGGCACTCGCTTATCAAAGACTGCCTTTTCCGTGCGCCGCCGCGGAAGGTGCCCTGTGAAAGCCGTGGCCGCTCAGTTTACCACAGTACGCTCATAAAGTAGCATATAAAGTTAAGAGAAGACACTCCCATTGGCCCCTGCTTCAGAATTAGGTTCGCAGCTCTCCAAACATTTGTTGGGAACTTTTGCAGCCTCGGAGATTGTAGACCACAGAAAAAGATGCCTCGAAGGCCGTTTTGTAGTGACTAGGAATATTATACAGCTTTTGAGACTATTTCTACGTGCGTACTTGTCTCTGAAGTCATACTTTTTTTTTAACGCGTCATTTGCATGCATCGATCAGCTTCGTGTAAGGTACACCGCCAGAGTGGCAAGCACATGATGCCAATGTGCGTCTATGCACACATTTTGATTAAAACATGAGAATCATTAGAAGAGCAAAGACATTTATTTTCAAGTGATTTTTTTCGTAAGCACATGCCCACTTTGTTAATGTGATGAACGTAGGCACACGGAAAGGTTCATTTCACAGCGAGACGCGGAAATACAGCTGCCATATCACGATTAATAATCATACACAAGAAGTAAACATATAGGCAACATTAAAACGAGACCAGCAGAAGAGCAAAACTGCAACAAACGCACACAACTACACATACAGTGCACAACGCGACATGGCAGTAGTTACCTAAGCACTTGACTTCGGAATGAACAAAAAAAAATGTTGGCGACGTTTTCTTTCCCACTTTCGCACTGATTTTCTTTTACGCAGTTTACATCTCTTTTTCGCGATAAACAGTGACAAGCATTTGCCGCACCAACAACAAAGCAATTTTAGGTGTCATGCAAGCCGTTAACAAGACAGGAGTGTTTACTCAAAGATTACGTCCCATCTTTAGCTAAGAAACATTTTTCTAGATTCCCCACATTTCTTTTTACGCTCCTTAGAGCTTTAAGCAATTTGCGAATGGCACAGATAACGATACTGAGCATAACTGCACTTTTCACAAAATCTCACACATGCAGTGGATTCGAATACATGTAGCGGCACAAAGCAAACCTAACGCGAGTGGCGACTTAGTTTCATGAGCCAAAAAACAATTTTCTCGCAAACGTGTTGCGAAGCATTTCAAACGGTTTATTTTCGTGTGAATTAAATAATCCACGAAAACAGTACGCGAAGTGAAGAGCATAAAAAATATCTCTGCGCCGAACAGCACAATGCCAGAAATGTTAGGTTAAGGCTCCAATGACAAATCCAATATGCACTTAACAAAGTATTGATGGCGTTAGTACCTAGCAGCAGCCAAGTTGAGAGGCAGACGAAACAAGCGAAGACCACCGCGGCCGCCTGGCACGTTATCGCACAACCTTTACGGCGTCTCCCGGCTGCTGTCCGTACTTCTTCATAGACTTAAATGTTCAAGAACACAGAGCGTGACAACGTCGTCGTCGCGTCGAAGTCATGTGCAATTACATCGCACGATTATTTTAGGAGCGAAGCTCGTTATGGTTTAGGGCAGTCCAACCCTCCAACGTACCCAGCACAGCATATCCACAGACAGACGGACGGACGGACGAACGGATGGACGGACGGATGGACGGACGGATGGACGGACGGATGGGTGGACAGAAGGACGGATGGACAGACAGACAGACAGACAGACAGACAGACAGACAGACAGACGAACGGACGGACGGACGGACGGATGGACGGACCGATGGACGGACGGACGGACCGATGGACGGACGCTTTGCCCCACTCCTCATCATTAACTCCGTGTATATGCAGTCGTGTTTCTAAGCTGGGCTGAGGGCGTTGTAGTATGATAGCGCATAAGCGCAGTCCCCTGCATTAGTTTAAGATTTCACGGGGTTCTCTTGAACTCCAAAGAGATTCTCTAACTTAACTATAGAGAAAAGAATTCTCCAACATAAATATAGCTGAAAATTTTATTAGAGCCCATATGTATAGCGCTAACGTTCACCATTCGTCGTAGCGGAATGAGCTGCAAATTAAATTATGGGGCGGATGGCCTGCAAATATGCCTGGAAATACGCCAAGCGGTACATAGCTGAAACAGCCTGCTCGCGGCAGCACTTAAGAGTGAACCTTACTACATAATTAAGGCGTATCCAGATCATGCGTTAACGTTCATTAACGTCACTGTCTGCTGCATCTTCCCAAGGAAGGTGGTTGCGCACCCCACTTATGGTGTGAAATACACACTGCGTGGGTAGCTTGCTCTCCAGTATGGTTCGGAGTTCTCCAAGTAGTTCACAGTTTCTTCGCTGTGGTGTCGCAGTTATGTTGCTCGCCTGCCGATCCGAAGGTCGCCGGTTCGACCCTGACCACGGCGATCGCATTTCGATGGAGGCGAAATGGTAGAGGCCCGTTTACTGTGAGTTGTCAGTGCACGGTAATGAACACCAAAGGGTCAATATTTTCGGAGCCCTTCACTATATACGGCACCTCTCATAATCATGCCGTCGTTTTGGGACGTTAAACCCCAGATAATATTATTATCGATTAAGTAGTTTCTGAATGGCCGCTATACAGAGTCGAGAAAAGCACTTGAATTTAAACTTATTAAAAGGTATGCATAATTGATCTAAGCTATTTCACCAATTAAGCTCAATATAAACAAAAATGAGAGCAACGTGAGAGCAAACTATTTATGTTACAGGTTTCTCCAAACTGTGGATGACCTCTTTTTTAGAATGCCCGGTTCGAGTTGCAGGAAACACACTCAGCATACTGCACGAATGCATGCGTTATGCAAGCTACATCAATTATACGACAGCAGGTGAGGACCTCCTGCAAGAGGGCGCTTCATGACCAGGATTTGGAGACATGTGCATGTAGCGCCATCTTTCGTCGGCGACAGCGGTGGTTTGCCGTAACTGAATGGGAAATAGTCGAATAAAATCATATCTGAGAAAAAAAAAGCTCGGTATCAAAAATGAGTCCCGGTTATATGCAGCAGAGACCCACTGTAATGTTGTGGTACAATTAGAGTGTCCTACTACCAACTTCTTGGCTTCCCAGGGTGTTTAATAATAGTGCGGCTCCATGCGTTTCCAATGGGCGGTGTTGAGCGGTCCTGGGAAGGCACACGCTTCGTAGTTGGATGCTACAATTTTACCAGAATGTCCCAGTGGCTCTCTGCTGCATACATCCGGGAGTTTTTTTTTTTTTTGTAGGTACAGGTTTTTGCGTCAGATATTCTTTTTTAAACCTATTTTTCATACAATCTTGCCAGGGCGCTGTTACTACCGCCGAGATATGACGCCCCGTACAGTTGTCTCCAAATCCTAGGAATGAGAAAATTCATAGAATAAAATAAAGTTAAGCTAGTTGGTACGCACTCATCAAAAAACAAAACAAAACTAGGTGTGCAAACACGGACGCATGAGGGAAGTCACAACAGCACAAACGCCTATACCAACAACTGAAGGTGCGCACAACAGCGGGAAAAAGAAGGCAGACACGAAAAATTATGTGCGCATGCCCATGCGATATGTGAATTTACGTGAAAGATAACTGTTAAGGCACTTGATTTCATCTTTATGACACCAGGTGGCTCACGCAAGCCCTACCATCAATATTCCATGTCTCAATCATCGGACGCCTTTCTCCATTCCTACGCCGATACAATACTGCGCATTCATGAAACACTGGTGCACACCTACATTCTCGACAATGCAAAGAAAGATGAGAAGGTGAGCCTCCGGTTATCGATCCCTTGCCTTCATCATTCGCAGCATATTATCGTGTATCTTCAGAACAATACGTTACATAAGGAGGGACCGCACGACACGTGCCAAATTTCTCAATGTACCGTTGCAGTGAAACGGAGCAGCATAGCACGACTATGCGGGTCTCGAGTTACCGTGGCGCTCGGAAATGTTATACATACGTCGTGTACGGGAATAAAGGAACGTCGCCAGCAGCCGCGAGCCAGTACGGAAGCAGCGCGCCTCGATCCGGCCGGACACGATGAGCGCAGAGAACGCGCACGACATGCCTCGTCGCGCGTCGGTCAAAGGGGCAAGTTGGTTTTTACGCTTCATTCTTTTTTCTCCCTCCTTTCCTACTTTGCTAGTCCGTGCTCGGCTGCTAAACTGTCTGCGGGGGCCCATGAACGTAACGTTGTTCCACGTGACTGCGGAAAGCGGATCTTCTTGGCACGTTGTTTGTGCCGCGAGGCTCGAAAGATGGGTCGATATCGTCGGCGGCAGTTGGCGTGCTGCCTTTCCTGTTCTTGCCAGAAGCGAGTGAGGGGAATCTGAAGCCGGCCATGCCCAGTCCGAGTTGCGCGCTCAGGTGCGTCTGCACAGTGCGCTTCTTAAAGCGAGCGAGTGCCTTCGAGGGCAGCAAACGCGCGCTTGCCGATCGCGCTTGATCTCCCGCAAGGTCTAATCCCCTTCGAGAGCAATCTTAGTCCGAGATTAGACTAAGCTACCGTGTAGTGGCCAACAGAGGGTGCGATTTACATGTTCCAGTGGCTATGCCTGAAAGTGCCCGCGATGCACGCGAGAAAGAACGCGTCCACTCCGAGAACGGATGCAGCTCGGTACCTCTACAGTCTTGGCCACACTAGTGCAATAGAATACACCAGAATTCGTCCGCATCTGTCCGCGTGCAGTATATATCATGAGGTCGCAACTGATACAGTTCTATTCGACGGGACGAAATATTCCTGAGCCAGCTCCGACTACAGAGTTTCACTTACGAACACCGATTCATCGCTAATTAGAATGGCGGAACACATGCGACGCAAGGAAGAAAGGAGAAGCATGAAACAGCTTCTGCGGGATAGTCTGCAGTTCGCCGCGATGAAAGGCGATCGCCCTTCAAACCTCACATGACCGGTCCTCAACAGAAGGAACTTGAGGCCCATAGCCTCGTGCGTCTGTTATTTGCAATGTTACGAAAGCAGCGCGATATTTCTTGAGATGCACTTAAGCGTGCGAACACTTGTGACGGACTAATCGCTGAATGCTTCTATCACGTCGTATGTTAGTGTTAAATATGAACTTATCTTCTTCTGTTCATTTCTCTTTTATATTATTATTATTATTATTATTATTATTGTTGTTGTTGTTGTTGTTGTTGTTGTTGTTGTTGTTGTTGTTGTTGTTGTTGTTGTTGTTGTTGTTGTTGTTGTTGTTGTTGTTGTTGTTGTTGTTGTTGTTGTTGTTGTTCGGTATGCTGATATGCGCGGCAAGCACCGACGTCTATCACTGCTTCGACACAGGTGGAAAACAGCCAGCTTTCTCGATGCACAGGTTTGTTGTTTGCTATTAGACGCTAATAGCTTGTAAACTTGGCGAATGATAACATTATGCAACTGCTTTCTGTACTCTTTGATCTGGAATTATAAAACTGGCCATGTTTTTCATGAGGACAAAAAAAAGGAAGAAATCACTTTTCAACAAGTAACTCGGTGTAAATGACTCTGTAGAACACGTACACCTTTCAAGCGTGAGTGCATTCATACAATGAGATAACAGCGCCAAGTGCTTGCTCCGTGTAAGCACCAGTTCGAAGTCTCAGGAACGGCGTGCGGGCGCTGAATGAAGCGATTAGATGGGGTAACAATAACTGTTGAGGTTTAGCGTCCCAAAACCACCACTTCATTATCAGAGACGCTGTATCCGGAAGTTTGGACAACCCGGGGTTCTTCAACGTGCACCTAAAGCTAAGCACACGGACCTCAAGCACTATCGCATCCATGAAAAATGCGGTCGCCACGGCCGGGATTCGATCCCGCAACCTGTGGGTCAGCAGCCGAATTCTATAGCCACTACAGGCCACCGCGGCGGGTGATTGGTGGGGTCTGTATATGTGATGCTGCAGATGCAGGGCCGAAGGAACCTGAACCACCGCTCGCACACAGAACGCGTCGAGGCCATGTTCGCGCAGCACACGAAAAGTGGCGGAATGCGCTACCTTGTCCCGCGTGGTTCCGGGGTATATAGCTGCTTTGCGAGCGAAAGCAGACAATAGGCAAGCCCATTGTGTGGTGATTGAGCTATTGGCGCCAGCAACGCCATACGCAGTACAAGCGCGTTGCATAGAAGAGCAACGAGCAAGGGGAAAAAATATAAGAAGGAACAGCTCCAAGACTCCGTGGCCTGATAACCACGCGTGAGGAATTTCTCCTCCCTGAAGTTTACGTAAAAAAAAGAAAAAGAAAGTGCTGCTAATGGCATGCGATGGTTTCTCGCGTATTACACCGCGAACGGTCTGCGGCAAAACAGCCTGCGTGCACGCAATGAAATTCCCGAATAAAAAAATAAATGAAAAGCATCAGCAAAAAAAAATAAAGACAGAAAAGAAAAGAAAAAAATCGTTTACCCAGGCGTGATTGCCGCGGTGGTTGTGTTGCTGTCTGCTGTAGATACCGGCGGTGTTGCGAGCACCGGCCAAACATGTCATTATATCGCCTTCGTACAAGTCTCGGCGGGATATCCCACTTCGTAGAAGAAGAGTAAGAAAACGGTATGCCCCCTTCGTATTGCTTCATTCGCAAGGTTAAACTGCGATTCCCGCGTAAGAGACGCGCCTTGTGTTGCCTTCGAATCCGCGCCTCGACAAAAGATAAAGAGACGCGACGACACTTCGCGCGGTTTACGTCCATGAACGTCGTGGTGGCGGGAAAACACCAACAGCAAGACCGGGCCCTTCCTGAACCGGCGGCTGGAATACTGCCTGACTCAAAGGAATCTGGAAGCTCTAGCAGACGTGGGGATGGACTATAATTTGTTATATAATTAAAGAGAGAGACATAAGATATGAGAGGCAGCGATATTAACCAAAGTAATTATTAGTTATCTCATAGTGAGCGATATGTATATAGCTGTATACTAAACACTGTCGTGGAATGCAAAGCTGGTGCGATGTTTCAACGCGGCATCTTTTCATCCCTTCGTAACGCGACGCGAGTTGAAGTATAAGACATCTGTAAATCCACATTTTACATCGTATGCCTCATTCATGCAGAGCTACCAGGAGACCGTACAGCTTGAGCGGTTACAAAAGTAACTTGTGCCTTCCAGTGCCCGATCCGGCGAAGCGTGCTGGCGGGGACAAATGCGAAGCGTGAGCCATACCTCCGAATTAAGCCTAATATTCAGTCTAGAAATATGCGTCATCACATTACAAACGAGTGTTCTGTTGTCTGGTTGGCAGCTTTGCGCTGTGGAGAGATATTTTGGGGGAAGCGAAAAGGATATGCGTCTTTAGACATCTGCCTACGCAGGTATACGAAGGTGGACGTCTGACAGAGGTCGGTCTTGTACAGTCGCCACGTCCTTTGATAAATAAAAAAAAATAAATAAATACCAGCGCTCTTAGAAGAACATCGGCTTCAATCCGCTCCGAAGACCAAGGTTTCCCATATTCAGTTTTCCGTAAGGTTCATTTATTGTCAAACTAAGCGAGCGTGCTTGTGCAACGCTGCTTTTTTTTTTTTTTGCAGTAAAACGAAAGCATTCCCAGAAATGTGGTGCAGTCGTTTACGTTCAGCCACAAATTTCGCATTAAGGTCTTTGGGTACTGCGTAATATTTCTTTACTCTTATTTATTTCGGCGAAATATACTTTTTTTCAATTGTAGCGCCTCAGATGTGTGCTTCGGCAGCCCTACGGGGTTCTTCGTGTGGACGGCAAACTAATTATTTTGGCTTTATTTTTAGGCTCGTGGAAACGCTACCTGTTTTGTCTGGCGCACAGACATTCAGAGCTTGCTGATTGTTTGAAAAACGTGGAGTTCGTGTGTGCGGCTATACAAAATGGCGCCTCATTGCACAACGGACTTGTAGTTGATTAAGTGGCTGCATTCACGTGGAAAGCTTATTTAATAGTTAGGCTTGCTTCTTCGTTCACACTGGCTTATTACCCCCCTTCCCCATTTTTTTCAGACTTGTGATGTATACGTGTCTGGCGTAAAAATGAATACTTGTTTATGTAGAAACAGAGCGTTTCAATTTTTTTAAGACAACCTGGGACGGCTGTCTCCAGCGTGTCAGACCAACGCATTTGTTAAAACGACGCAAAAGAAAAGGGCCTCACAAATTGGGGGGCTTTTTTGTTGTTTGTTATTTATTATATTACAGCCCAAAACCATTGAACTCTTGCAATTCATTCTTGCTGTATTATATATATATATATATCCCAGGTTGTCTAAAAAAATTTGAACCACTCTGTTTCTTCATATCACAAGTCTGAAAAAAATGGGGAAGGGAGTAATAAGCCAGTGTAAACGAAGCAAGAAAGCAAGAAGCAAGCCTAACTATTAAATAAGCGTTCCGAGTGAATGCAGCCTCTTAATCACCAACAAAACCATTGAAAATCACTTCACCTGAAATTACCTGATATAATGACTTGCTATTTACTGCTCTTGCAATTCATTCTTGCTGTATATATATATATATATATATATATATATATATATATATATATATATATATATATATATATATATATATATATATATATATATATATATATATATATATATATATATATATATATATATATATATATATAGCAGTCCAGTCTCTACTGTATGTTATCGCGCTATATAAAAAATATAACAACTCTCTTCATGACAACATTTCCTTTTGTTAACCGTACATCATACATCAGCTCTTTATTTGAACGTTTTTTTCTCCCCATTCTTTGCGTCCCTCTCGTTACTTGAATGTCTCTTAGCAGAGACACAAATGAGAGCCTGACAAACGTCGAGTGGATATTCGTCCTCTTGCCCCCCTCCCCCCGCTCTTGACATTCGAATTATATAATCAAGCACAGCCATTGTGGTCGTTTTCTCTAACATGCGCAGCTGCCGAATATGCCCATCGAGTACACAGCGCTGTGCGAATAAAACAGCTCGACACCGGAGACTGTGACCTCAAGACACCAAATGCGGTGCTATAGCTCATGTGGACCGTGTTTTCAGCCTTAACCAACCTGACGGTAGCGACGCTTGTACCGGAGTTTCGCAGATTTGGGCGAGAGTGGAGAGCTTAAGTAATGTAGGCAATTGGGCTAGTGGGAACATTCTCGTCACGATCAGAGCAACAACAACAAAAAAAAGGGAAGGGGAGTTTTCTATAGTGTTTTTGTGTCAGTTTTTTCGCGCTAATCATGATGAGTGGAGCGCCCGGCTTGGCCTCTTTGGTTGTCTGACCGAACCGACAGCAAACCGGAGTTGTTTTGTCACTTGTCACTTCAAAAATGAGCTACAGCGAAGGGCATTCAAAAACGACGAACAAAGATGTGGTTTCCGCGGACGAATGCTCGCTCAGAATACGTTCGCCTGCCCGGCGGTTTCTCTAACACGTCACAGCTGCTTGTTTTCTTTCGTTTTGGAACTTTCGTTAACTGTTCAGACGTTAACGCTTGCGAGTTTACTCACTCATACGCGAACAGTACCGCCCTTTACGTCAACCGAAAAACGTCATGTTGCAACTGTGCTGCATTGTTCTGCGCGCTGCAATAAACACAGTGATTTCAGTTGGTGCGAAATATAAGCAGAAATTGGGCATCAACATCCGGGTAACGCGCTTAGTAGGTAAGAAACGTGATTGCATAATAGTGTCAACCGCTGCACAAATAACTGACCAGTGGCTTATAGTTGAACAAGACAAATAAGGATCACTTAAAAGCTTCTACAAGGAGACATGCTTCATCGACCAAGACAGGTCTCTGCTACGTTAATCAACTCGCGCCTCATTGCTTCTCCGTGCGATCTATTCTGCTTCGGTTTGGATCCTGTACAAGGATGTTGAGCCCATATACCATGAGTATGTGTCATTCTTGGCTGTGTTATATCGCAGGATGATTGCGTCTCGCCAACTTCACGAAATCGGGGGCACAAGTTCAACCGCTTCATTTTTCTTATAGAGCGGACCACAGACGCAGAATTGTCCAACAGCGCAAGAATTTCATCTTCGAACTTCATCTCCAGGATACGTCGACATCGCCGTCCTTTCACTTTCGTCTAGAATCGCGGTTGTTTAAGTTGTTATTTGTAAATTTTCGGTTTATTTATTTTTTTTTTATTTTTTTATTTTTCTATATGTGGGACCTAACGTCCCGAAACCACCATATATGATTATGAGAGACACCGTAGTGGAGGGCTCCGGAAATTTCGATCACCTGGGGTTATTTAACGTGCACCTAAATCTGAGCACAAGGGTGTACAGTATTTCCGCCTCCATCGAAAATCAGGCAGCCGCCACAGCCGGTATTCGATCCCGCAACCTGCGAGTCAGCAGCCGTATACCTTAGCCACTAGACCACCACGGTGCAGCTATTTCTGGATTTCTGCACGCCAGAACCAAGACATCATTGAAGCACGCCGTAGTGGAGGGCTTCAGAAATTTCGACCACCTGGGGTTTTTCAACGAGTACCTAAATAGTTGGGCCTCTAGTATTTCGCATCCATCGAATTGCAACCGTCGCCGCCGGGATCAAACCCGCGTCTTACGGGTCGGCCACCGAGCGCCGTAACCAGCCAGTCGATTTGCTTATTTCAATTTCTCGTGCACAAGTCACGTGTTACCTATATAGTGCAACTTTGTTGCGACTTTTCGACCTTATATACATGGTCCACATTGGCCTTTACGCTGATGACACTCCGCCCACGCAAGAACTCTGTCGAGCGGTGAAATCACGCTAGATTATTGCGTTTGCTATTCACCCCGAGATCGAGGGGAGTCGCCGCCCGGTGGCCACTGACTGAAGCTCACCTAGCGTGGATTGCTCCCTGCGTCGTCTGCTATCCACATAGGCTAACACGTGCGCGTACGTCATGCTCGTGCTCAAAGGCTGGTGTGTTCCACTCTGTTAGTGCAAGAGTAATTGCTTGTACGTTTGCCTAGCACTGTTTACAGAAGCATTTGGCCTACTCGCCTGTATATGTACCGCAATAAGATGAGGTCGAGCACTTGGCGAGGGTTACGTGTATCGTCATCGTAGCCTGTCTTCGCCACGATTATGCCGGTGTAGGTGCCGCTTTTTAGCTGAAGCCCGTCGTAAAGTGCGCTTGGCGTCGTCCCAAACATGAGGAATAATAAATATTGTGTGAATGCAGCGTTTTAGCGACTCAGGGATAAACGAAAGTTTTGCATTGTTGCTAGGTGTCTACTTCAAATCAAAATTGTGGCGTTCTTGCTTGTCAGTTACGCGACGAGCGGATGCGTAATCGCTGTATTTTTGGGGTTCATCACCAAAAAATATCGGCTGTCGTCCTTTTTTAAGGGGGAGGGGGTGGTTCAGGGGGTTGGTAATCATGACCAGCGTACATGAAGAATGAATTCAGTCATGCTACAGCAGTGCATAGTAGACGGGACACAAGCTCAACACCTAAAATAAAGATTCAAGAAACGTGACCCACTGCAGCGCGAAAGCGCAGAGAGTCGTCAAGCGCGAACATCCCTTTTAATGGCAGGCTGCGTTTCTGTCACAAGTGATAGTAACGTTCGGTGAGCTTCGTGCATTCGTTGAGCAATGGACGGCATGCATATTACCAGTAGGCAGCAGTCAACGCATTTCATTCTCCGACAATCGGCTCCCAGCGCTCAGACTCCACACTAGCACGGTGACGGTGCTGCCCCCTATAGCCCAATCTCGGGGCGAATAGAGCCTCGTTCGAGCTAAAAGTAAACATCAGAGGATGCGAAGCGTACTTGAAGATTTTGAGGGCCTGTTCATGTGCTGGAGCCACGTGCTCTATTTTCAATAGGACTGCGGCTCTTTCTCCTCAAGCCGGCAATGAGGCGGCGCACAACGCGACGACCGCATACGTGCACGCTTGGAGAGCGCAGGTGGTGCGTTTTTCGATTGCAAACACGGCGGAGATGAGTGCTGCACTCCAACCCCCTCCAGCTTCACTTGCTTTTTCGAATACAAAAGCCGGGTGGTGTGGTGCGGAGTGAGTTCTGACATTGAATCGTAAACGCGCCTTTCGTGTATACAACACGAATCCCGGCTCGACAAGTGGGCCATACGCGTGCTCTTGATCCCGCGGCATGCAATAGCCCGGGTACGATTACTGAACAGGAAACGCCATCGCCATCGTGGCCATGTGCATTCCGCGCGGGAGCGAACGCGCTGTTGCGTGGCGCTGCAACAACGTTTTGCCTGAGCATAGCTGCATGTGTAATGCGCATCTCGCGGGTCAGGGTTCTACCGGCACGCGCGGTGACTGCAGCAAGGGCCGAAGCTGCGTGGGTGGTGCCTCCTCTATCCCTCCCTGCCGCCCTCCTTTCCTCGTAAGGATAGCCGAGTGTGCATCTCCTGACCAGGCTCACGGTCATGCAGCACGCGTTCATGCTGTTGGGGGAATCGTCGCACTGTTCATCGCCGGGTCGTCAGTAACGCCGCCTGCAGTGGCCGACACCGTATTCTGAACCAAAGTCTAGATCGGGATTGCTGCCATCGTGAAAGACGCCACACCGCTTCATCAGGCGGAAGCAGTGTCTCCAGTGTGGTAAGACACACATCCTCTTGTTTTTGATGAAGCCAGCTCAGCCATATATATGCCTGCTCCCTTTCTCTCTATCCGTAATTAATTTAATTAACTTATGTAAGTATCACTAAAGAAAATGTGCTGCCTTTGACAACGACGAATACCGCATGCTCATTGACCAAGACCGGTCTCTGCTACGTTGACCATACTCGCGCTTTCTTTCCTTCTCCGTGCGATCTATTCTGGTTCGGTTTGGATCCTGTACAGGCATGACGAGGCCATATACCGTGAGTATGTGTCATTCTTGGCAGGGATGTATCGTGGGATGATTGCGTCTGGCCAACGTCACGAAAGTTACTTTCTTTGCTTGTGGGAGACAAACCGGTTAGCTCACAAATGGCGGCATTGACAGCATCCAGCTCACTATTATTTGAATTTCACAGAATTCTGCGTGTGCTGAATAAGAAATGTGGGAATGTTATTCTTTAGTTTACCGAAAAATCATTTGCCTCACAAGCCTAATTAATGAGTGTTGTAAATATTGACAGGCCCTTCCGATGAAAGAACTCAAGGAACTGAAGAAAGCTCGAGAGTCTAGTAAATTTGTAACAAACAAAAAGGCTCGTGATACTTAACTGAACATTGTTATCGCTTTCTATTCACGCACAAAAGCATGGAAGGCGATAGCCCTCCATGCTTCACCCTTGCCTCAGACTCACCCTCACAAACGGAAGGCGAGAGCCTTCCTTTTGTGCGCTGCTTCATCAAAGCTCATGACTCCCCACCTAGCCCGTTAGCACACATTAATCGGGATTCAAGCTAAGCATTGCGCAGAAGCTCGTAGGATGTATTCTAACAAAGCGTGCACAGCATAAGCTGCTTCCCGGCTCCTATATAGTCTCAAAACGGCAGCTGGTGGCATCGCAGGCGTCGTATAACTCGATGGTATACGTCAAATGGTAAACCGAAGAAAATGGTCCTAACAGCAACAACTTCATCGTCCGTTCCGTTTTGACTACTCTGTCCACCAGGGTGTGCTATGCACACAGTGCACACAAGCACTTCTATGCAAAGCGCTCATGCCAGCAGTGCAGTTTCTCGGAGCGCTGTCCTGGCCCCACTGCTGATCCGACGAACAGATTAAGAGGAGTGAGACGCGGTGCATGTTTTGTGTCGTTTTTGTAGCATTTACTTGATTAACTCGGCGTGACAATCACTCTGATGAGACATGTGTTGTCTTTGATGATAACGACGATGATGATAATGCATGGTATGATGATGTCTCTTATTGTTACCTGCGAAAATACAGGAATTTTGCTGCTATTATACGTAGTATATATTAGAATCCATTGCTTGAGAATCAAAGCTCTACGAAAGAGAGCATAAAATCCGGTAATGTATATGTCTTGTATCAGAAACTCGGAGAGACGTGGTTCGGAGAGCACTGGCATACAACGTATCAAGCAGCACTAAACAATTGAACAGCGCCGTTTACGTTGGTCGTTCGTGTAGCGTCACTGCCTGTTCTTGCAACGCTTTTACAAAGGTCGCGGAATTGAATCCCAGCCGTAGCGACCTCATTTCGATGGCAAAATGCTATAGAGGACCAAGTACCGAGATTTAGGCGCAAGAACCCCGAGTGGTAGAAGTTCCGGAGCCCTCCGCTACGGCGTCTCTCATTTAGGACGTAAAACCCCAACAGTTATTCTAAAAGGCTTTCATACACGTTAGAATGATTCAAAAGTAAACGCAAGCGAATCATAATGGTTGACATGTTTTTTAGCGAAGCTGATATGGCAATTGATAAATGACACATGTGCACGAGAACACGCATGCCATCACATGGTCTCAGTGGAGAATTCGTTGGCTCGACTGGCGATATAGTTGCTGGCAGCACTGCAACATGGCAGCTGTATAGTGTGCGTACGTCAGCCGCTATACGGCATGTGTCTGCAATTTAGAGAGGAAAACTTATTTTCCATACAGTGTCTGAGTTCTCTTTGTTATTGACCGGCTGTTTCCACTAATAATATGTCCAACATCAATATTGGCTGGAATTTGTTCATGAACAAGCAATAACATAGCGTAAAGCTTTTCGTGAATAAGGGCCAACGAGGGCTTTGTGAAACCTACTTTAGGGCAGGAATTCACAAAGCTTTTCTTTCGTAAGTGTGCGTTGTCATTGACTGGTTTGCATTCCCTGATGATCCGCGTACAACCTCGGGTTTACCTTACATCCAATAGTTCTAACACAAGATGTCTTTTGCGAATATGGGCCCTGGTCTCTGCTTCGGACAGTATTACCGATATTTCATTGATGTCATCCGGCGCCTTTTTCTGTGGCTTCGTGGGTTGACATCAGTTAGCGTTAAGTATAGGATTGCAGCTTCCTGAAAATTCGTTTTCTCATGTTGATACCTACCTTTCCACGCACTTTTGTATTCGAGTTTCGCGCGACATTTATATTGGGACTAGCAATATTTTAAATTTTTTAACAGACACGTTTAGCCAATACTAATGCTGAATGCATCATTAACGGTGGCAAGTGGCCAAGGGCTAAGAGCACTTAGGCATGGAAAGAATGAAACCCAGCTACTCCGATTACTGGTTTTACTGTTGGGCACAAACTGTTGCTTTCCGCGCAAGTATTATTTAGCGCATTTACTGGTGAGTATGTATGTCTTACAAACTAATCAAACGTAATTCATCTCTTATAATAATATGGTGGTTTTTGGGACGTAAAACGCTGACAAATATTATAAATCAACTCTATAGGTGCTTACTAGGCTCATGTGCTTTTAAGTTCGCTTCATTTTGGCATGAGAAGAAGGAGTGGTCTAAAGTTTCATGCTGCTATCGAATGTAATCCTATGGCAGTATATGACCTGGGAACTTTTGATCACATCAGTACGTCCTTCGAGATCCTCTGTTGACGGCAAAAGACTGTTCTTGTCCATGTAGGTGAAAGCGTTTTCGGCTTAGTTGCATGCAAGGCCATTTACCTTTGTTGTTTTTTTTACTCTTTTTTAGTTCAAGTGAAATTAAATGTTGCAGATGACTGAGGCGGAAAAAACATTTCGTGAAACGGGAGGAGCAGAAGAGAATAAAGAACAGATTAAATGTCCTAGAGACCAAATAAAGGGCTCTCTGTAAAAGTGCTTAATGTGCCTTTGCATTCATAAATTTTTTTGCGTTGGTCATGGCCACGACATGTCCATCACCCCTGCTCGTCACAAATTTGTGAGTAGTCATATGCAAGACCATCAGCATCCGTTTCATCCACACCTGTTTCTTGGCACGCGTAACTCCAACAAGAGAGAATCACCATGTAACGCATACATCGACGTTAACACTGGTTAACACGACAACGAGAGCTTAACGCGCAGTGAACCATAAGGCGACTCCCGTTAGCACACGCAGATGTGAGTGCACAAGTTTCTCGCGTGCTGACAGATGCGAAAATGTGGCAACGCGTGTCTTCTGGACACCTCGTTCTCGACAGGGTCGCCGTTTGCGCAACCGCGGGCAGTTTTAACGGGATGCGAGCGTCTAACAGTTATGCGCTTAGCTGTCAGCCAGGCTCGCGTTGCGTAACGTTGCTCTCGTAAACGTTTCCAGGAATCGCTCCCGTGCGAGTCTACACGACTGCCGTGCGCTACTGTTCCCAGTGCGGTAGCGCGTGCTCGTTGGCGTGGACGCCGGACGAAGGAGCGCCAATTGTTGCGCTGCGTTGACGCGCGAGGCTTATGTGCGCGTGCACTCATTGACGGCCCACGCTGCACCGGAACAGAGCCGCTTTCCCTTTAACGCGCCGTGCAGAAAGGAATGAGAAGAAGCGGTGAGCCGCGTTTGAGCAGTTCTCGATGGCTTCCTGTTTACCGTCACCGGCACACCTCGCCGCGTCAACGCACAGAGCGAAATGGGATAGAAAAGCAAGTATTTCGGCATGGGTACGCGGGGGAAGTGCGAGGTGCGTGAAAGAAGGACACTTCAGTGACGCACTTTTGACGACAGACCGACGCAATATACCTCGTTGGGGAGAGGGGTCAAAGTGACACGGCTGAACAGTGCAAATGGTTGATTATTGCAGTGTGCCTTGCCGTCGGATGCACAGTGGTGGTTTACCTTCCCGAAGACTCTTGATTTTACTGTTTTTTTTTTTTTTTTGACAGACAATGCAGCACTCCACCACGGCTGTCCGAGCCATTGTTGTGGTCGTTCGAAACTCGTGACGAGAGTAAATAATGAATGGGCCCTTAACTATTATTTGACGCAGACGTGCCGCCCCGTGTCTCTGATGATGCCGCAGAGACATTTTCATAATTAGGCCATCACGCTGCTTACTCAACCATTCTCTTTATACACGCCGCATGAGTAATAGGGCGGGGGGGGGGCAAGGGTTCATATTATTTTTACAAACGTTTTCAATTTTTAAAGTGAATTTCTATAGGCACAAACATAACTAAAGGGTGGTTGAAACGGTTACGGTTTTATGTAATATATATATATATATATATATATATATATATATATATATATATATATATATATATATATATATATATATATATATAGATGAAATAGATGATCAGAGTTTCTTCCGGCTACCGTAATAAAAGTTATAAACTTCGAGAATAGTGCAGTATAGGAAACAAAACAATAAAATATTTATTTAATCCTAACAGTTTCGGCTGGTGGACCAGCCTTCTTCGGAGGATGTAAGTGAAATGATACAAGTTCCCGTAGCAGAGGGTCACCCTCACAGCTTAAAGACCCTCCAAAAAAAAAAGAGAAAAAGACAAGCGGGCGAACGAGGTAGCAACAAACAACAAGAAGCAGAAGGAGAGGAACTAGAAAGGAGCGACGGAGAGCCGCCGGAAACGAGCGGGTAATTCTGGCATTGTTACTGGGTATAGGTAAGACGCGCCGCCAGCGGAGGCGACCAAGAAAAACAGAAAAATGTGGAACATGTTGCCGCTTACTCGCATCCCACACATGGATCGAGTTTAAGTTCACGTGGTTCGGCGGCTGGCCCGTGGCATCGGGCCACACACACACACACACACACACACACACACACACACACACACACACACACACACACACACACACACACACACACACACACACACACACACACACACACACACACACACACACACACACACACACACCACGCACGCACACACACACACACACACACACACACACACACACACACACACACACACACACACACACACGCACACGCACACGCACACACAAGAAGCATACGACCCGCTCCAGCTTTCGGAATATAATGGCCACGTTGGAAAGCTAATGTGCCCTCTCCCCCTCCCTCCACCTGCCCTCTCTTGCAGAAAAATGTACAACCAGTCATACTGAAAATAAATAAATGGGTATTCTTGTAAAGGATGAAAATATATAAAAATAAATAATACTAAAAAAGTACTCAACAATGAAAATAAAGTCTAATAATACTAACACAATCCGTTTGGTTCACGTAGCATCGAATTCGTTTAGTTTCGCTATATTGACCAACTTGCGTGTGCGACTTCACGTATGTATAAATAAATTAATTGAGTAATTCAATTTCTGTGTTTCACGAAACGTCGCGGAGACACGTCAGTCGCCCAGGGCTCTCGTTGATTCCGTGGGTAAGTGATCTGAATTTCTTTATAAAGTATGACTCCCGCTGTTCGCGCTCCCGTGTGTTCTGGAAGCCGGACTGTAGGAGTATGACACTTACGCGTTCGAAAGAGTGACCAGGAAGATTGATATGTTTGGAGAACGGCAAATTGGGGAGGCCCTTTACGTGTGTCCTGTGGTTGTTGAAACGCAAACGGAACGCGGTTTCCGTGTGTCCAATATATTCCTGTTTGCACACCTCACAGCGAATTTTGTATACCACATTGGCTGAGTCACAGTTAAGGTCGTCTTTAATTTTGTACACATAGTCTGAACAGGAGGCTTCGGCCGTATCTGTGGTCACCGTATCTGTGGTCACCATATATATATATATATATATATATATATATATATATATATATATATATATATATATATATATATATATATATATATAATGAGATCTAACAGACAGTAATGCCAAAGAATTCCTTGGCATTCCTTGGCATTACTGTCTGTTAGATCTCATTAATATTGTGTTAAAACACGGAAAAACGAGCCCTTAGGTATACACTTCTTTCCCTTATATATATATATATATATATATATATATATATATATATATATATATATATATATATATATATATATATATATATATATATATATATATGTATATATATATATATATGTGTGTGTGTGTGTGTGTGTGTGTGTGTGTCGAAAAATGTTCGTAAGCAAATATTTCAGCCAATCTTGGTACTCGACATGTCATTGGCGAATGGCACAAAAAACAGTAAAAAACCTTTTGGAATTTCCTTAGATAGATAGACACCATCATATCATATCACTTCGGTAACATTGCGCGGTAGCATGACTAAAAAAGAAAGAAAATAATAATGCAAGAACGGCGGGCGCAGTTGTTAGCTGTCGCAAGTGTCGTCCTTGCTCCACAATGCACATTATAGTAGGGCCGAATTCACCAAGCTTTTTTTTTTTTCTAGCGTGAGTGGTCTCTAGCATTGGTCAACCGGCTTCGATAATGATGCACCGAGCATCAGGATTGCCATATGTTTCCTCCTGCAAAAAAAAAAATGCTAACGTGAGACGTTCTCGTGACTGCAGTCCCTGGTTGGTTGCTCGCTTTATGCAGTTCGTATACAACTTCCGTACCGCTTGCTCACGATGCAGCTATGCCACCATTGCACCGCGTGAGTAAGAACGGTGGTTGATTAGCACCGCGGTGAAGTATGACGATATGCGCTGCGAACGTAAGCCATACTTTCTGCTCGTAGCTCGCACCGCTGACCATGTCAAAATAAGCAAGAAGGGAACGCAAAACAGGCGAGCGTTGTGCGTGTATATACGCGTGCATGCATGCGTTCGGCCGGGAATAGCTATCCTGGGTGGTGGCGGCCACTCTAGCGGCTGCCGAGAGCACTCGGTTGCCGCATCTGGCGCAACGGCACCGAGCAGTCTTTTGTTTACACGATGCTTCCGATGCGGCACGCGCCGTCCTTGGTCGCCGCAGACTGGCCACCGCCTCAGCTCTAAAGCACGAACATGCTGCGGTCAAGCTTTTTTCAGCCCGCGATGATGGTGTCAAATGGCCGAGGGGCCATCGCTATAGTAGCACGCGCCGCGGATGGTTTTCAGATCTGGCACTTCTTGAGGACGGTGAGTGAGTGAGAAAGACTTTATTTGATGATCCAGCGGATGACAATCTGAGCCCTGCGAGAGGAGGGTCATCATGATGCGGCCACACATCACCTCGGCGTTACGTCCTCTACTCGACGAGCAGTCCTCGCTACTCCCGCTTTCTGGCACCCGCGCCTGCCCCTGTGCTGGGGTGGTAGCGAGCACTTGGCGCTTTCGCTCGAGCGCTGCTTTCCGAGGGCAGCCGAGATCTTCTGGACGGCCCGTGTCTGCTCTTCCCACTGGTCGCTTCCCGCGGCGACCGTAAGCCACGGCGGGATCGTCGTCACTGTTCTTGCCTCCCTTGGATTCTGATCACAATCCCACAAGAAGGTCCGCAGTAGCTCTTTCACTTCCACACACGTGACACAAGTCACTTGCGTATACGTTAGAACAAACGTGCTTCATAAGCACCGGCGTGGGTAGCGACCCCATCTGTAGTTGTCAGAACGCTACCGCCTCACTTCGGGTCAGGCCCAGGTCAGGCGGGGACATAGTCCTGCGTCCTAGTCTGTACCATTTGAATACATCACTGTATGTCATCCTGTCTTTGGCTTCGCACCACCACTCCTCCATCGAGTCGGCCGGTTGGGCGGAACGGTATGTGAATCCTCGCGCCGCCTCGTTGGCCGTCTCATTGTGGTTCGCGCTGCCACGAGGCGACGCTTCCTTCCCCATGTGGGCCTGGAACCACTTAATTGTCACCGTTCTGTCCACTAGGTTCACCGCGCGCAGCACCCGCACTGCTGCCACACATACTCTGCCTCTAGCGTAGTTTCGCACCACGGTCCTGGAATCACTCAGCACGGACGTGCATCCGGGGTCGGCAAGAGCCAGGGCGATGGCTACCTCCTCGGCCCGATGCGCCGCTCGCCACCGCCTTTGTCTCTCCGGTGACCGCGCTGACCACCGCCATGGTGAAAGCTTCCCTCCTGTTTTTATACTCTGCCGCGTCCACGTATACAGCACCGTTGTCTCCGACGTGCAGGTCGATCAAGGCCCTGGCCTTTGCTGCCTTCCGCTTCCTGTTGTACTCAGGATTGACGTTCTTGGGTATGGGGCACGTGTCTCTGCACACACTCTGGCACCCCCGCTTCTTCCGCAGTCTCCTCGTCCGCTCTCCGCCGCTCCATTCCTAGGTTGCGAAGCACCTGCCGGCCGGTTCTAGTGCCCGAGAGCCGCTTCAGCTGGGCGGTCCTCTGCGCTTGTGCAATTTCCTCGTGGGCGTTGTGCACCCTGTTATGCCAGCGAGTCCTCGTCAAACGACCGTGCCTCTGAAAAAGGCAATCTGGGTCAAGGCCAGCCCGCCGTCTGCCCGACGCGAACATCTCAACGGCGTGAACACGCGCGGCGCCTCTCTCGCCCACGTGCATTGAGTCATCGGCGCACGTGACAGCGAGCCGGCGTTCTCGTGCCTGGTGGTCTGACGCATGGCGCGGCGACCCCCATTGGCGGAATCTGCCCGGACGACCAGCGGCGCTTCTGATTGGACAATTTGGTTGGACCCGGTGTAAATAAAAGAAGCCCTGCGGCGCGTCGCGATCGGCGGTCCTATGTGAGAGGCGTCCCCGTGTCGGAGTGCCGACATGTGTGTGAGTCAGCGGTTTTAGGCGAAAGGCTGACCTATGTGTTAGAGAGAGGAGCTCGGCTCTTCGAGTCTCTGCCGGCCCCAGTGCCGAAATTGTAACGCCTCTGTATATATGCTGTACATAAACCTTGTTTAACTCACCGTCGTCTCGTCCGCTCGTCTCCTCAGCTCTGCGCAGAAGCAGTCGCGAGCTGAGAAACATACGCTACCAAACGGCTGGTGACCTTCCCGGCGGGGTCGAAAGCAGTGGCGCCTCCGGGACCGCGTCGGCGTCGCCGTCTTTCGCAACAGTGGTGGCTTCGGCGGGATCGGTCCGCCGTTTCGCAACAGTGGTTGGCAGCTGCGGGATCGGCCGGCGTCAGCGACATCGATGCGGTGAGTGCCTGATGTTTTCCCCTCAGTTCACCAGACTACTCTAGCTCAGGTTGTAGTAGTTTAGAGAAGGGCTGTGTGAAGCATTAGAGTGAGCTTTGATCGTTTCAAGCAAAGTCGAAGTGCTTTGAAACCAAAGTTAATGCGGAGGGGGTAAACACGGGAGAGTGAAAAGTTGCTTGCGCGTCTTGCTAGTTGACTTATAGTGGGTACGGCAAGTAAATTGTTAACAGGGGCAAACAGCAAGAGGCTAGTGTGAACGATGGAGAACCTTAAAGTGAAGGAACTCATCGAAATTTGTGAGGAACTCGGCATTACTTTGGGCCGTGCGAAACGAAAGCAAGCGATCCTTGAGATCATGAAGGATGAGGGAGTGTCGGCTGAGGAAGTCGATGAGGCCTGGGTGGATATTAAAGCACGCCGTGAGGAGGCTGAAAGGCGAGAAGTAGAAGCTCGCGAACGTGAGGAGGCTGAAAGGCGAGAAGCTCGTGAAGAGGCTGAAAGGCGCGAAGCTCGCGAACGTGAAGAAAGGCGCGAAGCTCGCGAACGTGAAGAAAGGCGAGAAGCTCGCGAACGCGAAGAAGCTGAAAGGCGCGAACGTCGCGAGGAGGCCGAGAGACAGGAGCGCCTCGAGATGAAACGAATAGAATTGGCAATCCTACAGTGTTCGCAGGCGCCTAGCGCAGCTTCTCCGACGATTCAGGTCAGCGGTATTAGAATTCGGGATCAACTGCCACCGTTCGTAGTGGGCGAGGACATGGCGAAGTATCTCGTCAAGTTTGAACACGTCTGTGAGCGAAATGCTTTGGAGCAGTCTCTTTGGGCGCGGAACCTGCTAGCTCTTCTTCCCGGCGAAGTGTCCGACGCGATAACTTGCTTGTCGAGGGAAGCGTTTGAGAGCTATGACGAGGTTAAGGAAGTGCTCTTGAGACGTTATAAGTTGTCACCCGAGGCTTTCAGGCAAAGGTTCCGGTATGCTAAAAAGGGGAATGAGTCACACGTTGACTTCGCGTTTCGTCTTAAAGCCGATTTGATCGAATGGCTCAAGGGCGAAGGTGTTTATGACGACCGCGATAAAGTGGTGGAATGCGTTGCATTGGAGCAATTCTACCGCTGCATCGAGGAGGATGTTAAACTTTGGCTGCAGGACAAACTTGGTGAAGTACAGTTAAACAAGGCAGCAGAGTTAGCTGAGGAGTATTATACTCGCCGAAAGTTGCATAGCAGGGCAGTGCGCGTTGAAAAGGATGAAAGAAAAGAGGGCTTTTCAAAGAAACCTGATCAACGGAAACCCGCTCCGCACCGTAATTTCAAAAAGGACCCGTCTCTTACGAAGGACACTGTAGAGGAAGAGAAAACAGAAGCGGAAAAATCGAGTGAGGTCTCTAAACAACGCACTGATACCACACGGGCGTTTGAATCACGGAAGCCACTAATCTGCTACAACTGCAAAAAGGAAGGGCACATCGCGATAAACTGTAAGCAAAAGTTTGCTTTTGCAACAATTAGAGAATCGGAAAAGAACATGCGGTTGTTGGAGCCGTATATCCAAGAAATTAGGGTCAATGAGAAAACGTGCCGAGCACTTAGAGACTCAGCGGCAACCATGGACGTTGTCCATCCTTCATTGGTGTCTCCGGATGACTTCACAGGAGAATGCGCGTGGATCAGGCAAGTCGCCGAGGAGCAGAGTGTTCGCTTACCAATCGCCACCGTTGTCATTGAAGGCCCGTTCGGTAAGCTTTGCACCGAAGCGGCTGTGTCTGCCGCGCTGAATGGTCGTTTTTCTTATCTTTTCTCCAACAACTCGGAGCAGCTTCTCAAAGAGCAGGGCAAATCGTTCTTCCCCAACTTAGCGTGCATGGCTCCCACGCGATCGCAAGCGCGAAAGCTTTCGCGGAAGCTTGACTTGGTTCCATGCGGTGAACTCTCAAGTGACCTTGTCGGCGGGTCGACGGAACCCCAGAAAGGAAATTTTCCGCATGAGTCATGTGAGCAGTCACGCGAGCGGCCCGTCGCGGGAGCGGCCGGCGCGGTATGCGCTGGGGGAGACGACGTGGCGCCATTGAGTCAGAGCGAGAGGGTTGCAACGCTCTCGCCTGTAGCGGAAAGTTGGAGCGAGCTGCCGAGAGTTGATCGAGAGACGCTCATTCGAGGGCAGAGTGAGGATCTCTCGATTGAAGCGCTAGTGGAAAGCCAAATTGAAGCGCTCGTGGAAAGCCAGAAAAACGCGGCAAAAGTGCTGTCGAAGGAGCACTACGAGAAATCGGGGAAGAAGCGCGCTTTTGAAGTTGATAATCAGGTAATGCGGCTGCAGCCACCCAAAAGGAACAAGCTTGAGGTTGATTGGGAAGGGCCCGCCACAGTATTATCGAAGCCTTGCGATACAACTTATGAGGTGCAAGTAGGAAGGCGGCAGAACAAAACTTACAACTTGATGAAACCCAATGTTCAACATCAAGCGGTCGTAAATCAGCTGTTGAAGGCTTCAGAGGAAGAGGAAGCAGAAATTTTGAGTTCTAGTGAGGTAATCGAAGGGGGATCGAAAGTAATCCGGGAGCAGATAAACCTGGAGCCTAGCTTAAGTGAAGAAGGACCTGAGAAAGAGGACCTGAGAAAGATTGTTTCCGAGTTTGGGTATGTGTTGTCGGACCGTCCCGGAGACACGACGGTGATCGAACACGATATCGAGCTAAGCGGTGAGGAGTCAATCAGTAGCAAGCCGTATCGTTGTTCCCCTGTGCAACGTCGAAAGTGTGAGCCGCTCTTGGTGCCGCATAGGTATCGTCGCCTAAAAGTGGCCGGTTACTGAAGTGAGCATGTTGCTCCACAGCGCAACTTTGACGTTCGCTAAAGAAAAAAAAAGGGAAAGGTAAACGTTAATGCAGGTGCATTGAGCAGTGCGTTTAGTTAGTACCTTCTCAACCTTTCGGTTTCTTGCTGGCGATTCGGGGCAAAATTTTGACCTCATCACGACCTGGGCTGAGCGCTCTCGTTCAGAGTGATCTCAAGGGGCCAACTTTGTGGTATTCTAATTCGTTACGTTGTTGTACGGAAAAAAAAATGAGTTGTCATTTTAAGAGTCTTTTGTCCCACATGTGCCTCTTGATGTAGAGGGAACAAAATTCCGATAAACACGTAGATAGGTATATGTTGTATTATACTTTGTCTGGTGTTCTGTCGGGTGACCGAAGGCACTTGCGTGTGTCGTGTGTTGTCTGTTGTCGAACCGTTCTTAGCAAGTTGCAGAACCATCGACAAGTGCTGAAACCGAAGATGGTCAGAAGAGACGAGTGAAGCTGGTCAGCAAGTTGTGGCGACAAGCCAGTGGAGCTGGGATCCGTCGTCAAAAAAAATGGGATGTGTTCCCGGACCAGTTTGGAGCTGTATTCTCCCCATGGCCCTGGAGGCGAACCTGGAGGGACCAGGCGAACGAGCGCACCCGACATCCGAGCCCCGTGGAAGCAGCTCGTCTTTCCGGTGCATTGTCTGGCGGCGGGGGTGCTGTTATGCCAGCGAGTCCTCGTCAAACGACCGTGCCTCTGAAAAAGGCAATCTGGGTCAAGGCCAGCCCGCCGTCTGCCCGACGCGAACATCTCAACGGCGTGAACACGCGCGGCGCCTCTCTCGCCCACGTGCATTGAGTCATCGGCGCACGTGACAGCGAGCCGGCGTTCTCGTGCCTGGTGGTCTGACGCATGGCGCGGCGACCCCCATTGGCGGAATCTGCCCGGACGACCAGCGGCGCTTCTGATTGGACAATTTGGTTGGACCCGGTGTAAATAAAAGAAGCCCTGCGGCGCGTCGCGATCGGCGGTCCTATGTGAGAGGCGTCCCCGTGTCGGAGTGCCGACATGTGTGTGAGTCAGCGGTTTTAGGCGAAAGGCTGACCTATGTGTTAGAGAGAGGAGCTCGGCTCTTCGAGTCTCTGCCGGCCCCAGTGCCGAAATTGTAACGCCTCTGTATATATGCTGTACATAAACCTTGTTTAACTCACCGTCGTCTCGTCCGCTCGTCTCCTCAGCTCTGCGCAGAAGCAGTCGCGAGCTGAGAAACATACGCTACCAAACGGCTGGTGACCTTCCCGGCGGGGTCGAAAGCAGTGGCGCCTCCGGGACCGCGTCGGCGTCGCCGTCTTTCGCAACAACCCCCAGCGACAAGAGCTTCTTTGTGTTTGTGCAGTCAAAAAGCCCGAGTGCTGTCTTGTAGGCCCTTCGTATGAGCGCGTTGATCATATTGCGCTCGTGTACCTTTCGATTGTGGAAGGCTACAACATAGGCAATATGGCTCACAGCAGAGGACTGGACCAGCCACGTGAGGCTGGGCCCTTTTCTGCCTCCGGCTCTTCTGCTTGATACCCTCTTGACGAGGCGTATGGCCGTGTTGACTTTGGCTGTTAGGTGGTTGATTGTCTCGCCATTGGCTCTGCTTCGCTCAATAGGAGCATGCCAAGCACCCGGATCTTTTCGACGTGCGGGATAACCTGGCTGCCACTCGTACGTATCGCGATTTTCTCCGGTCCCTTCTTGGGTCGCGCTCCTCCTTTCTCACTCCCTTCGGTGGCACCATGAGCAGCTCCGAATTGCTCGGTGAACACCCCAGCCCCGAGCCGTCCAGTTGCTCCTCGATGGCGTCCACCGTCGCCTGCAGTGCGTCTTCAATGTGGGTGTCACTGCCTCCCTTGACCCAGAGCGTAATAACGTCGGCGTATATAGTGTGCCGGACCCCACTGACGCGGGAAAGCCGTTCGGCCATACCGATCATCACTAGGTTGAACAGCAGCAGCGAGATGACCGACCCTTGCGGGGTCCCCACGGAGCCCAGCTTCTTTTCCTGTAGCTGAAGGTCGCCCGGCCGCATGTATTTCTACCGTGACACCCGACAGAAAATCCCTGGTGTATCGGTATGACCGCTCGCCCATGTTCAGCCTCGACACCTGCGCCAGAATCGTTGAGTGTGGCACCTTGTCAAAGGCACTCTGCAGGTCCAGGCTGAGCACGGCACGGTTATCCCTCGACCTGGTGTTGTCGTCCACAATCTCGCTCTTGAGCTGGATCATAGCATCTTGGGTGCCCAGCTTGCTCCTAATGTCAATGACCATGTCTGAATAGAGCCCCGACTCTTCCAGGTACCGCTGCCACCTGTTCATCAGGACATGCCCCAGCACATGCCCACGCAGGACGTGAGCGAGATGGGCTGGAGGTTCTCAATGTCCGGCGGCTTGCCCGGCTTGGGGATTAGTATGGTCTTGGCCGCCTTCTACTGCCGTTGGAGAGTCCCGGCCCGCCAGCACCGGTTGTAGTAGTCCGTCAGGCTCTCGATCGCAGACTCGCAGAAATTCTTTAGCACCTTATTCATCACTCGATCTGGGCCTGCCGCCGATCTGGTGCTGAGGTTGTGCAAGGCCGCTCTGACCTCCCATACCTCAATGTTCCTGTCTAAGCTCGAGTTGACCGCCCCCTGGTAGTCCGGGTGGTGCATCTTCGGCGTAGCCGGCTGGTACTCATGGCGTCCAGGCGCCTTCGCACCTCGTCCTCTCCGCATTCTGTGACTGCTGCGTGCATGATCCTCATTAACCGGTTTCGCTGGTGCGACTTGGTCTTGGTTTGGTCCAGGAGGTGCCGCAGCAGGGCCCACGTCCTGCCACAGCGCATCTGCCAATCCGCCACGCTACAGATCTCGTGCCATCGCTGAGCGCACAGTGTTCTGCAGTGGGCCTTGATCATTCAGTTCAGCTCCGCGATCTTCTTGCGGAGCTTCCTGTTAGTACGTTGCGCTTTCTAGCTCATCAAGAAGACCTGCTTGGCCTCGATGAGGTGGGCTAGGTGGTTGTCCACTCGCTCGATACTGGCGTCCATCTCGATCTCCCTAGTCGCTGCCGCGGCCCGATCCACGAGCCCCGCCCTCCACTCCTCGATGTCTTCGGTCACCACCTTCTCGGCCGGTAGTGACCCTCGGAAGACGTCCCAGTCAGTGACCTTGTGCGTCCTGATGCCGTTGCTGGATTTGGTGAAAGTACCTCTGGTGCTGAGCGGGACGGCGATCTCCACGATCTAGTGGTCGCTTACCAGCTCATGATTTGTGTTCCGCCAGTCAGTCTTCCGTGTTCACATGGTCGCTGCCGCCGCTCCGAATGAACTCGAGGTCCGGCGTCGTGTCTCGGCTGACTGAGTTGCCGATCCACGTGGGGTCCGCCGGGTCGGTGATCAGAGTCATGCAGCCTAGGTCATTCGCGTCCTGCAGGAGGTCTCAGCCCTTGACCAGTGTCCTACCATATCCCCAGGCCTGGTTCGGCGCGTTAAAGTCTCCGCGTATGACCAGCTTGTTGCTCGGGCTGGCGATGCAGTTTGCTTTGTGCAGCAGAGCCTTAAACTTCTGTTTCCTGTGTTCCAGGCTGCTATAGACGTTTAGGATGAATGTGCTCTGCTTTCTACTTTTCTTCCTGGTTATCACCTCGATGAAAGTGTGCTCAATCAGGCTGTTCTCGCCGAGTACCTCGTGCTCTAGGAAAGTGACGCCCTTTCTCACCAGGGTGCAGGCCCCTCTACCGGTGCTGCCGGTCGTGTCCCGCAGGCTCGGCGGGCTGACGCTCGCCTTGTAGCCCAGTAACTTGACCTCCTCGGTGAGGGTTTCCTGCAGTACGATGATGTCGGGCCTCACGGCTGTCTTTTCCAGGTGTTGCTGCAGGACAGCCTCCTTTCTGGCAAAGCCGTTACAATTCCACTGCCAGACCAGGAGGCCTCGCGTGGTCCCTATATATAGCTGTAGCTGATGTTGCTGCTCTATCTATGCTTGCGGTGGGTGGTGTTGTTGGCTTGGTACCTGTCCTCCTGACGCCTGCAGCGCCACCATGATTTATTGTAGTGCACTGTCAATATTAGCAAAACGCTCGTTGGATTCATTGATTGTCGCATTGTGCTGCTCCTCTATTTTGTTGAGCCACTCGTTGATTCTCCGCTCTTGGAGACTTTCGGTGACCCTCCTCTTGAGTGTCGGTCCCACTGCCGCCGCCGTCATCTCGTTTGCCACAGTCTCCTCCCTCATAGCCTGCAGGGCTGCCGGGACCACGGTCTATGCCCGCTTCGCCTTTTGGTGCTGCTGCTGCTGTTGTCGCTGCTGGCATTGCCACTCCTCCGCCAACTGCTGCGTCGGCGTGGGTTGTCCCGGTAGATCCATCTTGAGCGCCATTACTTCCTTGTACATGTCCAGCGCGGCTATCAGCTCCGCGATTTTTCTGTTGAGTACGTCGTTTGCTCTAATAAGCATGACTACGTTCTATTTGAATAGCTCCATCGCCTCGTCCCTCTTGTCGGCTTTCTTGTCCCCGCTGTTACCTCCACCACTCGTCACTAGGCTCTGCTGCTGCGACGGTTCCCTCTTCCTTATTCCTGCTTTTACGGCGCCCGTCCAGCCTACGCGCTCGCTTGGATCTGCCCCACTGGCGACTCGCGCTCCTTCTTTTACTTGAGCTTCGGTCCCTGCTGTTCTTCCTGGAACGCGACGTGCTCCGCTCGGTCGCAGCTACTGCTGCTCTCTCCGCTGTCGTCCCCAGTTTCGGGAACTCGTTCGGGTCCGCCAGCTGCCGTCTTGTACGCTGCTCCTCCATCTGCCTTTCCCACTGCCACCTGGTGACCACATAAGGTACATTGTGCCGATGCTTGCAGTCGCGATCTTCTGTTGGGTGTGGCCCCCCACAGATCCTGCACTTGACTTTGCAGTTGTGACCCTCGGCCGCGTTGAGGTTTGAGGTTTATTTTTTTTCCCTGTACATAGGAAAAAACGAAGCAAAAGCAAAAGGCTGTAAAGCTTGACGGAGGCTTTTGATCCGAAATACAGTCTGGTACACAACTTAGACGCAGATAAACAACTTTTTACAGAAAGACTAACAATCAGCAAATTATAATCAGATAAATAAACGCTGCAATGTGAAAAGAACAGAACATTATGCATAACAAAAGACAAAAATACAATTAAAGACAAACATCATTATCGCAAGATGTAAAATAGGTGATATCATAAACACATTTGCAGACATATACATTTCAAAAGCAAACAACAGCATTGAAATTATACAGTTAGCAATTAGTACTGTAGCGTCGTCGGGGTAGATTGGGTGGGATGACCAAGATCAGGCAGGTCATGAAAGCAGGACGTCCATTTAGGAAACTTGAAAAAAAGGATTTATTTGCATTCAAAGAAAAGTTAACTGGTCATCGTTGTTCCCCCTTCTGCGCCCGCCGTCTCCTCCGTCCTTTTTATCCCTCTCGTTGCCGCCCCTCTCCCTCTATCTCGGTCCATCAGTCCACTTCACGAAAGGCAGGGGCGGCCCGCAGTAAGAGGGGGGGATCAAGGGGGTGAATCGTCCACCCGGAACCCGACTTCCCCTCAGCTCTATGCTCAGTTGTTCCGGGTGGACCCATCCCTCCAAGAAGCAGCGACGAATCTTTCGTTCCCCGAAACCGCCGCCGCATTCCGCAGGGCCCAGCCGTGGCGCCAGCGCACCGTCCCGCGACACAATGGTCAGCCTCAACAGTCGCTGCGTTCGCGGAACTGAGTGGCGACGACATCGCGCTCGTCTCGAAGACGTCACTGGCAGCGGGACGCAACAGACTCCTCCGCCGCCGAAAGACTCGACTCGAGGGTGGCCAACTGTCGGGTCACCTGAAGCGTCGAGACGACATGTGAAAACACTCGGCCTCTCTGGGCCTCAGCACTCGCATCACCAATAACCCTGTTCCAGGGATACACAACACAAGCACACACACTCTGGTCGGCGTGCCCGAGCGACACGCCCACCGGACGCCAAAACTGCCATAATTTTACCCCATGATTGCCCTCTCTTTCTTTCTTTTTTTTTTTTTTTTGTGGTGGTCAGCCCTTGGAAAAATCTAAATGCCGTGACCTCAGCCGCGATAGAAACACATCAGTAAAAAAGAAACAGCAACAAGAAAATCAGTGTTCGACTCTAAAATCCACGGCTCAGTCCATCGGCGTTCTTATTCTGGTTCCCCTTTCTATATTTGACCTCGAAGTTATACTCCTGTAGTATGAGGCTCCATCTCAACAGCCTCCCGTTTTTATTGGACATTTGCTTCAGCCATGACAGCGGGCAGTGGTCAGTCTCGA
Source organism: Rhipicephalus microplus (assembly GCF_043290135.1). NCBI lineage: Eukaryota > Metazoa > Arthropoda > Arachnida > Ixodida > Ixodidae > Rhipicephalus > Rhipicephalus microplus. The sequence continues at coordinate 292,610,044 of NC_134710.1, read as the reverse complement.
CCGTGAATTTTGTGCCTTGAATATAGCATCCTAGTTTTTGAATGGCCCACACAATGGACAAACATTCTTTCTCCGAGGCACTGAAAGCCTCTTCTCGGGGAGTCAGCTTCCGACTGAGATAGAGCACCGGATGCTCTTCACCTCCCTCGTTAAGTTGGGCCAAGACGACACCTAGACCTCGGTTGCTGGCGTCGCATTGGAGAATGAATTCTCGGCTAAAGTCTGGCGCGACAAGCACGGGCCGAGAAGACAAAGCTTTCTTCAAGTTTTGGAAGGCCTCCTCCCTCTCGGTGCTCCAAGTTACCACTTCCGGTTCAGGTTTTCGCAGGCTGTCGGTTAGCGTGCTGGCGAGCTCCGAATAATTTGGAATGTAGTGCTGGTAATAGCCTGTCATTCCTAGAAATGTTCGCACCTCCCTTTTGTTTACGGGTCTTGGGAAGTTGACTATCGCAGCTACTTTGGCTTTCATTGGTTCCCGTTTTCCCTGCCCTATGTCGTGTCCCAAATACGTGACACGGGCTTGGCCGAACTGACACTTCTCGGCTTTAATAGTCAGGCCCGCCCCTTTGATTCTTTCAAGCACCGTTCGTGTGTGCTGCAAATGAGACTCCCAATCATTAGAAAATACGGCCACGTCGTCTAGATATGGCACCGCAAATTCTTCTAGTCCTTCTAGCACCCGATCCATTAACCTTGAAAAACAGAAGCGTGCGTTTTTCAAACCAAAGGCCATGGTGACGGGCTGATAAACGCCAAAGGGTGTTACAAATGCTGCATACCGACTTGCTCGTTCAGTTAAGGGCACCTGCCAATATCCTCTCACTAAATCTAGGGTTGAAATGAAGGTAGCCCGGCTTACCAGCTCCACCCTTTCCTCTATGTTCGGCAACGGGTACACCTGGTCTTTTGTGATCGCATTCAACCTGCGATAATCGACGCATGGCCGTGGTTCTTTCCCCGGCACCTCGACCAACATCAAAGGGGAGCAATAGTCACTATATGCTTCTTTGATCACGCCAAGGCGAAGCATCCTTTTAACTTCCGCCTTCATTAAGTCCAGCTGTCGCGGAGACACGCGGTACGCCTTCGAGCTAAAAGGGACCTCTGTAGTCAGCTCGATATCATGTTGTACCAAATGAGTCCTTCCGAGCCTTTCCCCAAAACATTCCAGATATTCCTGAATAAGGCTCTTCAGATCCTCGACTTTAGCTGTACCCAACTCGTCTTTGTTAACTGCACACGCGATTATCTCTTCTACACTAGGGCCCGTGTTCCCAGGAAAACAAGGTACCTCTAGAGAAACCTCTTCTGAAACATTCATGGCGATGCTAACAATTGCTGCTCGCTCTAAAAATGGCTTCATTAGGTTTACGTGGTAGACCCTGTCCTCGCGTTTTCTTCCAGGTAATCTCACGGTGTAGTTTACTTCCGAAAGGCGACTGATAACCTCGGCAGGTCCATCCCAGTGGACTTCCAGTTTATTCTGGCGATTAGGCCTCAATATCATCACTTTGTCGCCCGGGTTGAATGATCGCGTCCTGGCATTTCTATCATAGTAGCGCTTTGAAGCGTCTCGCCTCGCCTCTAGGTTGCCCTTCACGATCTCACGACACTTATGTAACCTTTGCATTAGGTTCAACACATACTCGATCACACATTTAGGCCCCCGATCATCCTCCCACAGTTCGCGGACTAGCCTCAGCGGACCTCGAAGATTCCGGCCATACACCAGCTCTGCCGGTGCGAACCCGGTTCCCTCGTGTGGCACTGTGCGCAACGCAAATAGCGTGCCCGGTAAACAACCATCCCAATCACACTTCCTTTCATGGCAAACAGCTCTCAATACTTTTTTTAGGGTAGCATGCCATCTCTCCACACTGTTGCTTTGTGGGTGGTAAACCGAGCTATGCAAAATTTTAACGCCACATTTCTCGAGAAACATGGTCGTGAGAGCACTCGTGAAAACGGTTCCCTGATCCGATTGCATTTCGGCAGGGAAACCGAGGCGCGAAAATATAGAAAGCAACGCATCGACTACCTCGACCGAAGTTGCCTCCTGTAAGGGCACCGCCTCGGGGAACTTCGTTGCAGGACACAATAGTGTGAGAATGTATCTGTTCCCCGCACTTGTTTTCGGCAACGGCCCCACCAAATCTACAACAACTCTGCGGAAGGGTTCAGAAATAATGGGCACTTTTACCATCGGGGCCTTCCATTTGTCGTTAGACCTACCGGCTCTCTGGCAAGCGTCACAAGTCTTCACGAAATTCTGCACGTCCCTGAAACACCCCGGCCAATAAAATTCCTGTAGCAATCTTTTCTTGGTTTTATTTATGCCCAGGTGTCCTGCCCATGAGTGATCGTGACAAAGACTGAGTAGGTCCTTGCGGTATGGTGATGGCACCACCAATTGATCGTAGCACTGCCCTCGCCTATCTCGGTATTTACGATACAGGATACCGTTCCTCACTTCGAAAGAGATGTTTCTTGACGAAACACCTTCACTGTTTCCGTTGTTCATAACCGCTATACTAGGGTCAGTTTTCTGAGACAGCCGTAACGCTTCCCTGTCAACCCCTAGCATGCGCTCGTAGCTGTGCGAGATTGGGGCCAACACGGACCCCTGCAAACTATGATCTTTTCCTTTCGAAGGTTTCTTTCTTTTCTCAATTATCGGCTTCTTAATCTGACCATTTTCCGGATTTTCGGTCGGAGGAATAGGGATAAGTGCCTCGTCGGGCTTAACTTCTTCGGATTCAGTTGTTAACTCTTTCGCTTTGGCACCTTCCCCTTCCCCGTAACGCAGCTGCTGAGCCAATACGCGTGCTTTCGATCTCGTCAAAGCCATGACCTGGGCATCAGCAAAAGTGCACCCCCTGTCGTTGAGTAGTGACTCCGAGCTGTTCGAGAAAAGGTACGGGTAGCCCTCTGGTAGCCCACGGGAGACTGCTGCTACTGTCTCGATCGCTCCAAAAGGACCCCGAATGTGTACCTTTGCCATAGGTAAACACACTGAATCTTCGCTGACGGCCTGTCTTATCCACGCGCATTCGGATAAGTAGTCTTCACTTTTTACGTAGTTCGGATGGACTACGTCCATAGTGGCCGCGGAGTCTCTGAGTACCCTACACCTTTTGTCATTAACCATTAAATCTGTCGTGTAAGGTTTCAAAAGATCTAGGTTACTCGGGTGATCGCTTACGCAAGCAAACACTGGCCTACCTTTTGAGCAGTTTCGGGCAAAGTGACCTGTTTCGTTGCACTTGAAACATAGCGCCTTAGCTCGCGACTCTAACTCTTCTAAATGATTTCTGACCTCCTTTCTGTTCTTTTCCTGCTCTTTCAGCTTGCCTTCAGCACGCGCCGAATTTTGATTAGTTTCCTCTCGCTCTTTTGTTGCGCTTTGCGGTCCCCGAGTGTAAGCTTGGGGCCGTGGTGCAGGCCTTTGATAGTGATGTGCGCTGTTGATCGGGGTCCTGAAGCCTCGACTGGCCACGTACTCGTCGGCAAGCTGTGCTGCACTCCTAACAGACACACCTTCCTGCCTATCCTTGACCCACAGGCGCACGTTATCCGGCAGGGTGTCATAAAACTGCTCCAAACAAATTAGATCCCTCAGTTTACTTAAGTTATCCGCACCTGCTCCTTTCACCCACTCTGAAAAATTATCACTCAGGCTACACGCAAACTCAACAAAGCTTTCACCAGGCTTCTTTCTTTCCCGTCTAAATCTCCTCCGAAATTCCTCTGTGGAGAGCCTGTATTTTGCGAGTAATGTCGACTTCACTGAACTGTATACGCCTGCCTCGGCTGCGCTCAGTCTGGCCACGACCTGCGAGGCCTCACCCGGTAACAACGCAAGCAACCGCTCTGGCCAGGTGTCCTGGTGAAATGAATGTTTCTCACAGATCCGTTCAAAATTAATCAGGTAGAGACCAATGTCCTCGCCTGTTTTGTACGGCTGAAGCAAACTCGTCATCTTCAGGTTCTCAGTATGCGGCGGCGCCGCATCTGCACTGCGTGCTAATCTCGCCTGCTCTAGCTTTATTCTCTCGAGCTCAATTTCGGCCTGTCTTTGTTCTCTCCTTTCCTGCCTTTCCTTCTCTTCCGCTCTTTCCCTCTTTTCTTCCTCCCTTTGTTTCTTCTCCTCACATATCTTTTCCCAGGCCTCGCTGAGCTCGTCCTCCTCGAAACCCCCTTCGATTATCGCACTGCGAATTTCGGGCTTCCTTAACCTGCTATTGATATCCAAGCTGAGCTCTACTGCCAACAGCAACAGCTCTTCTTTCTTTAACACTCCGATATCCATATCTTCACAAGAGCCAACCAATACTTCTGCAATATTCACCGCACACTTGTGGCGGCCCTTCAGAGCCAATTGCCCGATAGAACCCTGTTCTTATCGTCCGGCAAAACGTGATCGCTCAAGCACTCACCTAACCTCGAGCTGCCGAAGACCGTGTCTCCTGGAGCCACGTTCCCAGGTCCGCCGATCCCAGATCGTCGGGTCTGCCTTCTGCTGCTCGTCCTTAGTTTCCGGTAGTCGTTACTGCGACGGTTGTGCCTCCCGGAGCCACGAAGTCTCGCTCTGCCGATCCCGGATCCGCAGAAGTCGATCTTCCGTCCGCAGCTACTTCCAACCTCGAGCTGGCGAAGGACGTGTCTCCCAGAGCCACGTTCACAGGACCGCCGATCCCAGATCGTCTGGTCTGCCTTCTGCTGCTCGTCCTTAGTTTCCTGGAGTCGTCCAAAACTTCATGCCGTTACTGCGACGGTTGTGCCTCCCGGAGCCACGAGGTCTCGTTCTGCTGATCCCGGATCCACAGAAGTCGATCTTCCGTCCGCAGTTTTCTGCATGCCTTTTCTTGATTCCACCGCTGCCATCCAGTTTGTAGCGTCGTCGGGGTAGATTGGGTGGGATGACCAAGATCAGGCAGGTCATGAAAGCAGGACGTCCATTTAGGAAACTTGAAAAAAAGGATTTATTTGCATTCAAAGAAAAGTTAACTGGTCATCGTTGTTCCCCCTTCTGCGCCCGCCGTCTCCTCCGTCCTTTTTATCCCTCTCGTTGCCGCCCCTCTCCCTCTATCTCGGTCCATCAGTCCACTTCACGAAAGGCAGGGGCGGCCCGCAGTAAGAGGGGGGGATCAAGGGGGTGAATCGTCCACCCGGAACCCGACTTCCCCTCAGCTCTATGCTCAGTTGTTCCGGGTGGACCCATCCCTCCAAGAAGCAGCGACGAATCTTTCGTTCCCCGAAACCGCCGCCGCATTCCGCAGGGCCCAGCCGTGGCGCCAGCGCACCGTCCCGCGACACAATGGTCAGCCTCAACAGTCGCTGCGTTCGCGGAACTGAGTGGCGACGACATCGCGCTCGTCTCGAAGACGTCACTGGCAGCGGGACGCAACAGTACACATAAAGTGGCAACTAGTCGAAGTATTATATTAAACATATTCAATGCAATTATGATGGAAAATTTCCTTGAATGTATTTTTGGATTTTTTTCTTTAGGTCAACAACATTTTCAAGTTTGTTGAGGAGACTGGGTATTTGATAGTATGTTGCTGACGATAGGTCGTCCTAGTTCTCAGTGTTCTTATGCCAGGTGTACGAAGACAGTACTCAACACACCGAGAAGAATCAAACATTGGATATAGTTTGTTATTTTTTATGTACAAAAGTAACTTTTAGTAGTATGTTTGGTTTGCTTGTAATAAGAAATATATTGAAAATAAGGGACGTTTGCTGAAATTTTGTGGGTGACCGTAGTATCCTTCGATTAGTCGTAGGGCTTTTTTCTGTAACGTGAGTAACGTTTTATAGTTCTGTGCTGTCGTTGTTCTCCAACACAAGACACCATAACATAGTCTGGATTAGAACAGTGCATAATAAAACGCTTTCTTTAGTCTAAGGGGTAATAGTGGAAATAATTTGTACATATATCCAACGCTTCTACTTAGGTCTGCTACTAGTTTATTTATGTGCTCATTCCAAGAAATTGGAGTGAACACATAAATTGGCGCCGCAGTCGAAGCACACTTTAGCACTGGGATTGGGGCATACGTCTCTCCTATGTCCGACGCTACCACACTACATGCACACGTCCACGTGCTTGCGGTATAGGCTGTGCCGGAGGAGTACCATTTCGTAGCACACGTAATTGGGCCCCTTCAGCCCCTCAAAGCCCTCCGTTGTCGTATTGCCAATACGTTGCGCTCCGCGCGCCAGCGGGTTGCGCGAGTGGATGATGTTCCGGTGGATTTCTGCCGGCGTGTCCTCCACTGGAACACCATGCGGTCTGGCGTAGTTTGATATGCTCCTACTTTGTGCACTTGATCTCCAACGCGGATGGATGGAAGTCTGGCGTAAGCCCGGGCTTGTCCCTCATCCGGGTTGCTCACCACCAAGATGTTCTGGTATACATTTGGGTAGAGCGTCTCTGCCTTGCCGTCTTCCCTTGATAATCCCGCTACCTCTGCCGTCGCCACGGTCGCCTGCAGCTTGGCAATGTTTAGGCCTCCCCGAGGCCTGACGACGATTTTGATGTCTTCGCGTGGTCGTACATTCCGCATTTTAGACGCCCTTGTCGTAGAGGCGATGACTTTCTTAGCGTATTCGTCTCTTTCTCGAGGCCGAGATTGCCGCTCGGGTTTCGAGCCGCAGAATCACCCACTTGTTGAAAATCCTCCGTTGTATTTGCTTCTCCTTCCATATCAACTTGCATCTGTCCGCCATTAACTCCAGTTCCAGAAGCCGCAAAATACTCCATTGGACACGCTGTCTTACTCGTAGAAGAGGCCATAATTGCCGACCACGCCGAAGTCAGGCCTATAGTGGTTAAGGCGAGCGGTGCCTCGATTCCGCTACCCCCTGTTTGGCGTAGCGGTGGGCGCCGCCTCCCCAAGAGAAAAGATGCTCGTAAACGCTGAAGAATTCGTACCTTTTGGTTGAAAATGGTACTGGTCTATTCCCCGCACCCTCATGCTCACGATGGTGTCAAAATTATCACGGTAACTGTTGATTACGCCACGTTAATTGCAAAAAAGCCAGAGCCGATGTGAGGCACGTCCGCTCCCACCGACGACCGCAGCGCCCTCCCCTTGAGGACCGTCGCACCCTTGAACACACATATGTTCGTCGGCCGCTGTAGACCCGGGGCGGTGTCCTATACGCGTTTGGTCTTTTGGAGGTTTCCGAACATTCGCTTTCCGCCCACACGACTGGCCACAAGCCAGCTGTTGGATGGTGACGACTGGCTTCCGGCCGAGTGCGCGAGACGGAACCGGACATTCGAAAACTGAACTTGCAAGGCCCAAACGTGTGTGAGATTTCACTCCTGAAGCGCGATAAGGAACACGTGTCACGCCACAACTGTTGGTCGGCTTGCTGACCGCGAAGATGTCAATAATGACCTGCAGACTTTTTGGTTCATAATTCGGTCCCAGGGCTTGCTTGTGCTGACAAAAGTCTCCCGGGGTATGCGTCTTCAAAAGAGAAAATTGCAACGATTCCTGATACTGGACATAATATTGGCGAAGGCAAGGATCATACACAATCAGTGTGGCAAAAATAAAAGCAAAAAACATGCACGAGCGAAAAAATGTCTGAATTCGGGCCCTGGACTCGCGCGGACAAAAATGCCGTACGTTTTGGAATTGTCGACTCTGGGCGTCGATGAAGACGCGGCACTTTTCAAGTGAAATATTGATTTATTTAAAAGAAATAATACGCAAGCCACACAGAATGTGCAATACGCCACACAAGCGAACAGCACGTGATGATGATGATTATGACGATGATGATAATGGCCTCTATATATATGGCTCACGCCCACTCTGGGGGTTTGCGTGAGTCTCTCAACGTCAACCTCTTCCTCTTTACACCACAACAGACCATGCGCGTCTCTTTGAAGTGCTAGTGGTGTGCCAACACAATGGTTTCAAAGAGAAAACTTCAGCCAGTCGCGATGAAGGACGTATCATTAGTGAAGCCTCTCGAATTATCACAGAAAGCATTTACAGAGAAAGAACTTTCTGAATTCTCCCTTCAATTTTCATTCACGCAGGGATGGTACTCGCAGACTTTTTTTCCAAGTCACCGCTACATACAAATTGAGGGTATTGAACCTCAAGTACGTGTACATACGTACTATCCACGTGACAGCAGCGTAACGCGGTTATTCCGGGCCGGGCCTAGATTTGTGTGTTCTATTGCCCACGCCTAATGGCTGTTCCGAGATTGGTTTATCATGCTATATGTTACAACAAACAAATGTACTGATTGCTTCCGTATCCCCTGTGACTCGTGCTCCCAGGTACCATTTGCTGAGCCCCGCCGCGGTGGTCTAGTGGCTAAGGTACTCGGCTGCTGACCCGCAGGTCGCGGGTTCGATTCCCGGCTGCGGCGGCTGCATTTCCGATAGAGGCGGAAATGTGGTAGGCCCGTGTACTCAGATTTGGGTGCACGTTAAAGAACCCCAGGTGGTCAAAATTTCCGGAGCCCTCCACTACGGCGTCTCTCATAATCAAATGGTGGTTTTGGGACGTTAAACCCCACATATAATAATATACCATTTGCTGATATAATGAACCAACCAAAGAAGAAACTATGGCGTTATAGCAAAATACACGTGCGTTATTCCACGCCCCTTGCGAAAACAGGAAGTCTAACTGCTGTTTTCAAAGCTATCCCACAGGAAAGCAGCAGAATACGAAGACCAGTCGATGCTGGAAGCAGGGGCTCATTTCACATTAGCATGGAATCATCGTCGCGGCCTCCCACACCAGACGTCAGCGGGAGGCAAATGCGATTCCGCACTCTCCCCTCTCCTCTTGCTTCCCGCATAGCCCGGTAAACAACGACGCCAGAGGAGCGGGAATCACTGTCCGGTGTGGTAATGCCTGAGTCGGCCTTCCACGCACAAGCGCGGAAGTGCGTTCACAGCGTGCGTGCATCGCACTATAGCGCCCCATTCGACTTGCGAAAGTATGTACTGATGCCTAACCATCCATTCTTTTCCGCTCTCTGTGTGAGGGTTCCGTATCCTTTATTGTGTGTCCTTTATTGTGTGACTTGTTTGTACGTTCACTTACGAGCTTATTTTTTTAACCACCTAAGTTCTGAGGTATAATCTCCACGCTTCGCCCCTCGAAAACCATCATTTCGTTCGTCGGTAATGTCATTATTTGCGCTGTTTCACATCTGTTTGCGTATAATTTATCTTTTCATTTTTTTTATTATCGCACCGCAGCACAAAGCACAGGGCCAGTCAGAACATGTCCTGGTAAACGTCGTGCCTCTTTGTTAATCATTCATTCGTTCCGCATACCTATAGGTTATTCCCTGCCCTTATCTGGTAAGCCACAGTTACGCTGTCATGCATGAAAGCGTGATGTGGCACAGCAGCAGCAAAGCTGCTGTACCATCGTGATGTTCCTCAAGTTTGCCTTCTTGCATCCGATAAACGAGACGGAAGAGAAGGGGAGGGGGGGGGGGGCACGAGTGGTTTGCTGTACTATTGAAGGGTCCGCGATGTACATGGGGCCTATAACGTCCATTATGATCTCGTGGTCATTTACCTACCAACAAAACACGAAACCAGCGAAGTGAACACGACCACCAAAACGAAGCCGCGCTTGTGCACTATCATAGACCACTGAAAGGCGAGAAAAACTATGTAAAATAGATTTTTTTAATTATAAATCGAGAATACTATCTATGACCAATATGTTACGGGAGTCCATCACAAGTTTAAGCGTGCAAGTCAGAATAATCCTGACACAACGAAGTTATGGTGGAGACAAGTTCGAAAGAACGCATCTTGCTAACCCTAACTTCGTGTTTCATTTGTCCGTGGTTGCATATTTAATCACGACTTTGTGCGGTAAGTATCTGTTAGAAAAGTTCATCTTCACATGTTCGAACACATAATATTTTTATTTTATTAATGTTATTGTTTACATACTGCAGCCTCAATGAGGCCATTGCAGGAGGGGGAAAAGAAGATAACAAGAATGACAAGTGAACGTTCATGATCCGGCTTTCAGAATTTTTTGAAATGGTGAGGAACAGGCACTTCCGGGCAAAAGTTTTCAGGCTTACATAGTTTTAGGGGAAAATTCATATTTTAGCACGTCAGTTCGGGTGAACAAAGTTACAATGTTGAGGGCGTAGTCACTCCTAGTAGATAGAGGTCTGGTGAACTTAAGATAAACTACGTATAGAGTGTCGAGGCGGGGAGAATTAGTTAGAGTGTAAAGAAATTTAGGGCATTCAACATGGCAACTTTTCGCAAGCTCAAAATTCGTTGGCTCAAAGTTTTTTTCTTGCTAAAAATTCTATAGCGCAGGATGTCTTTGCGAATGCTGGTCTGAAACAAGACAAGATGGACGTACGGAGCATATCCCGTACGCTTCTTACAAAGAAAGCCATGACTGACTTTGTTTATACACCATTAATACACCGCAGAGCGAATTTAGAAAACACGAAAGAATAAAATACAGCGGGGCCAGCTGTCTACTCCCATCAGTAGTTGTTATCTATTTTACTTCTAACACAAACTGTATAGACATGAGCAGCGCTACACAGCCTATACTAAGCTTGCTAATTCAGAAGGGAAAGAATAGAAAGATTGAAATAAACACGATTTAGGAAAAAATTACAAAAAATGAAGGCCCGCCCATCCTTCACCCTCGTTGTCTTCGCGTCCGCTTTTATTTGTGCACTTCATCGTCCATACACTGTTATGCCGCCTTTGGTTGGGTGTTGCATTCACAAAGGTGTACTCCTTTCGCATTGGTATGGCGGACACTCCTACATGCGACTACTGCGGAGATGAAGAAACCATCGAACACGTCCTCTGCAGCTGCGCTTGCTACGACACACAGTGATGCCAGCTACGGATGGTTTTGAATCGACTTGACCCCGGACCATTTTGTGTGCAGAAGATACTAGGACCTTGGGCATCTGCCTCAGTTGCGCAGAAAGCAACTAAAGCACTGCTTCTTTACCTTAAGTCAACAAACCTGAGCGACCGCCTGTGAACTGTGTGTGCTCACCGAGTGTGCTCGTGATTGTGTGTACCTTCTCATCTTTGTGCAACCTCTTTTCTCCCCTTTATCCCTTCCCCAGTGCAGGGTAGCAAACCGGATGTGCGTCTGGTTAACCTCCCTGCCTTTCCTTGTATCTTTATCTCTCTCTCTCTCTCTCATCGTTTATACTGCTCCATTTTTGCATATTTCAAGAAAAGAGAACAAGAACACAGATAGGGGAAGTGTCCTCTCCTTGCTGCCTAATAAACAGCCGTGCTTTTTTTTTTTGCACTGGTTTGCTTTAATCAATTCGCGATTCTCCTAATAGTGTACAGGTGTTGCTTCATGTCGGGTTATCCCGGAAGTATGTACCGGCAATTACTCCGCTGCGGCGTCGGGGCATGCAAGATATGTCAGCACGTGTCCATCAGACTATCTCGGAAAAGGGAGTGGTGGTCGTGGTCATTTCCTTTGATTTGCAGTTGCCGTACACACGCCACCAGGAAATTGCGTTCTGAAAAATGTCTAGCAATCGCTTCCTTTCCACAACACAGCTCCGGCGAGGCCCGCTGATAGTTCGCACTGTCGACCGTCGTTGAACTTTGTGGGCGGAACAGGGATATAGCGCGTCCAGTTTTGAGCGCTCGCGTTGGAATGCTTGCAGTCGTCCTGGAAAACACTGACGCGGTGCGCGCTAGAACCACCTGATGCCATTTTCACCCAGCACTTAGGAGTGAGGCAGTGGAACAACCTTGCTGAAAATACGAGCCAACGTTGTGTGTGTGTGTGTGTGTGTGTGTGTGTGTGTGTGTGTGTGTGTGTGTGTGTGCGTGTGTGTGTGCGTGTGTGTGTGTGTGTGCGTGTGCGTGTGTGTGTGCATGTGCGTGTGTGTGTGTGTGTGTGTGTGCGTGTGTGTGTGTGCGTGTGTGTGTGTGTGTGCGTGTGTGTGCGTGCGTGTGTGTGTATGTGTGTGTGTGTGCGTGTGTGTGTGTGTGTGCGCGTGATGACGGAGTGCACAGTCGCTCCTCAATCGGCCTGCGAGAGTGCCACAGGATTCTTTCAAACGTGCTGTGCCACGCGCAAGCGAACGCTGCGAGTAAGACGGTATAACGCACTGACACGTAAAGACATGGGCTAGAGAGGAAACAGAAGGATGTGCCGTCCCCTATGTGCGTCCTTTTCTGCGATATTTTGATTTATTCTCCGTCATGAAGCAAACTAACCCCGACGACATATCTCGTGGAGGACGTTCCGTGGCCGAATTCACAAAACTTCTGTTTTATAAGTGACGCGTTTTTGTTTCTACTGATCAGCTGCTTCACTAATAATATGTCCCGCGTCGGGATTAACGCTGTGCATAACAGTAAAAGTGGTAGCGGCAAAGTCTTTTGTTCTTCTTCCAGATTCCGCTTGTGGTGTCTTTTGAAGAACGATGTATGCCCTGAGTTTGATTAGCGCACACAGACGCGCACGCGTCCGCATGAATCTGCATAGTCTTGTTTGGCTGTAGACCCAGGTTCGAGACCCAGGCTCGAGGCCGGTCGCGGCCGTTGAATGTGCCATGGTTCAAGTCCGTGCACTGCGCCGTGTTGTCAATGCACTTTAAAGAACACCAAATGGTCGAAATCATGTGAAGTCCTCCAGTTCAGTTTTCCTCTTTTGGAACATTTTGGCTGCAAACCTACCATGATGCCGCTCCGAAGAGTTCAGGGCACAAAATTGATAGAGAGATAACATCAGCTTATTTTTAATTAAAAAGCAGCAACATCGACAACATTATTATCGAACACTCACACAGATCCAAAACAAAGTAGGGCTGTACAATGCCAGAATTGTTCAGTGAAAGCAGGTGAAGACATACAGCACCAAACACTCCCGGAAGTAACTTTTTCCAATTATAGCTCGAGTTATTTTTCTCATTTATAGTGGGCGTCTTATACACTAAATGAAGAATAAGCCTCGATGTTTACCGTCACCTCATAATGCATGCGTATGCCTCGCCGTGGTGGCTAAGGTACTCGGCTGCTGACCCGCAGGTCGCGGGATCGAATCCCGGCTGTGGCGGCTGCATTTCCGATGGAGGCGGAAATGTTGTAGGCCCGTGTGCTCAAATTTGGGCGCACGTTAAAGAACCCCAGGTGGTCGAAATTTCCGGAGCCCTCCACTACGGCGTCTCTCATAATCATATGGTGGTGTTGGGACGTTAAACCCCACATATCAATCATAATGCATGCGCATATTGTCTAAGTTTTGACATCGTGGTCGACGACCAGTTTTCTATCAGCACTGATTAGTAACAGGAAAATCGCCGATGAAAAATAGTTAAGTTCTCCAAAATATAAAGAACGTTTATTTTCTAACGTATGCCGGACTTTGTGGCGGACATATGTGTGTCCACGAGCGCCAGGCAGAGTTTATAGCCACAAGCGCCGGGCAATATCGCAATATGCGCTGCTTGGTATGATAATATGGCGTTTTGCCAAAAGCTCTGCAGCACCGCATCGATCATATAAATTGGTCTATTGCACCACACCTAACGTGAATATAACCAAGTTGTTGTGTTTCGTGTTTTTTTTTAGCTCTTGCGGAATACACGGTGGTCATGGGTTCAACCCTGCAATTGGGGTAAACATTTGAATGGAGTCCGGAAATGCAAAGGCAACAGTGCGTTGAGAAAATTCGTGTTACTACAACGCATCCTCACTTTCGAAGCTCTTCACTATCTTCTATAGTTCAGGTACAAGCTTTGAGAGTGTGGTGCGATTTGCTATCATCGTTACTACGATCCGTGTGCGCCCAGTGTCACGCCGCAGACAAGACGCAATGCTGCATGTAAAATATGAGCCGCAGTTAGCAACCTCAACGGTCTTTCTTTTTCTAATTATAGCTCATTTTGTGTCCCATCGCACAGACATCGCTTGCGATACTAGTGGACTCGATGATTGTGCTGCGTTATCTTGCAGATGAGCATACAGCGCGCAGCATGTGCGGTTTGTCGAAGTGCTGCATGCGGTAGTTCGGACATGATGCACTTCATGTGTGGTGCCTGTATCTGCGCGCAGCATGGACTCTAAACCTGCAAGCAGGCTCGATGGTGGACATTGTTTGACGCGAGAAGCGCGCGCTCACACCGCCAACCAGCAGCGCAGCGGAACGCAAGAAAAGCAAAATTTTCCACGGCTCCCTAGAGACGCGAGCGACGTCTGCGCGGATTGCTCGCAAAACGGGGAGCATTGCGCGATCCGGAGTCAACTCGGCTGACGACCGACAGAAGTAAGCAAGAAGGAACGGTGCATCGGAGGCCGGAGAAAAAGGAGGACGCCGCAACTCGCGACGGAAACGTGGACTCTGCACTACATAGTGGACCGCATACGGGCGCGGTCAGGGCCTGCCCCGATAGCCTGTGGGCATACGGGAACCGCACCGGACTGCACATATACGGCAAGCATCTCATCCAAGCCAGAGTCATCCTTTGCCAAGGCAGTCTTAGCAGTGCCGGATTACTGGTTAGTACGGAAACACCGTACGATCGTGGTCGGCACGTAAATTTTTTTGAAACTCTTTTAGCTCCTTGAGTTGCTCATGGCGTACGATTACGCCAGGCTAATAAAGATCACCAAAGAACCTACATGCCGATCACCACGGTGTATACGCTGTTTGAGTACTTACCGTACGGTAGACACTGCTAGAGAAGACCCTGGTAAAAAAAAAAAGCACCAAGGAATACACATCTCGTGCAAGAGTCGTATACAATCAAACGAAGCTAAATTAGGACGCATATCGTTCTGCAAGCACAACTGATAGCGCATTATTAAATTGAGGTGAATGCGGAGCAGGGGCACGGACGCGTTGCAAGGTGACCTTCTATAAGGTACCTGTATGATGTCCATCGTATGTCTTTACCTGCGTTCCTAACCATTGCTGTATGACAGGTGTCGCCTGGGCATCCATGGCGTGGATTAGCTGGCCATATCGCGCACTTATCGTAAGGGATATAAAGATAAAGAATTCAAGCAATTTTGCTAGGACCGCCTCCACGTTTGTTTCGTCTCAAATAGCGAAAGATGGGTGCGCAAGCTTCGTATGTGCAAAGTCAGTGGATGGTTCTGAAGCTAAGCAAAAATCAAATAACCCCTTTCTTCCAGCAGAATTCGGAGCTGAGCTTTGGCTTGTTGTGCTATCACCGGCGTGCCCTCGTTTCGCCGCAGGAGCGCTTCACGCACGCGCCCACTGGAGCTCGCTATTTCCTAACAAGCATCGATTGTCTCCGTGCAGTGTCGATGATAATCGTCTCCATATAAAATATGCTTGTTCGAGTCGCATACCTGCACAAATGCACTCGAGCTGAGCGGCAGAACGCTCGATTTTATGTTTACTGGAGATAAAGTATTATGTCCCCGACTGTACAGCCTGTTACGGTCCGATAACGACAACCCTTTCCTATCGTGAAAGAGATTCAGTTGAGGCTTAGGAGCACAAATGCAATACACGAGTGACAGAAATTGTTTCTGGCAGATGAAACGTTCCCCATACACCTGCATTTTGAAACAGCTCTATATCTGTCACGTACATAGATCGATAAGCTTGCGCGCATGGACACTTGTCTGAGCTGGCAGGTAATTATCGTTCCTGTGCCACGCCACTATCAGTTCTTGGATGGAAATCGTGCGACCGATATATTGAGAATGTTTAGAGAGCGTGCATACGCCGTGGCTTTTCGAAAAGTACTCTCAACTCCGGCTTAATTATACCACAAGCCATGGTGCAGGTGGTTCAAGAACATTTATTCAGAAAAGTGCAGGGTTCCACAGTACAACTTGGGTAATTTCCCTGTTCTGGAAGTCGACTGGAGATGATTGCCGCTCGAGCGTTGAGCTTCTAGTATAGAGCAGCCAGGACAAGAGGCGTCCTAACCCCTTCTTGTACAAGGGGGAAGTGGGATGAAAAAATGAAAGGATATGACGCGGGGGGGCTGCAATCATGTGATAGATGCCGGCCAGGACCCCACGATGCACACAGTAGCCGTGTATGCCAGACATGAAATTCTGGGCGGCCGCAGGACACATGCAGGTATTAGTCTGCATGTGTAACCCCCGTAATTTATTCTGCGCCACGTACGTGCCGCTTTCACTTTCCGCTCTCTCGCTGTTTATTGAGCGCTCGGCTGGCTCACGGTGTACCTCCATCGAACTGGCATCTGCAGCGGAGTGTGTGTAACGTAGGCATTTTTCAGCGAGCTCGTCCAGCGAGGCTGAAAGCCCACCTGTCGAAACTGATGTTCCATCACACGTTTTTCGCTCAATCAAGTGACACTTAAATACCATGATAGCGAAGCGGCACTATGGGCACGTTACGCGCAACGTGCGGGTGTCTGAATGCCTTCGCCAGGCGAACTTCCGCATGTGTGTTCACAAAACAGTTCGTTCGCTATTACGAGTTGTCCGTATCTCGTATAGTCGTGTCGGGAGATGGAGATACCAGGGAAATGTCGAGGAGGGAACAGAACTGGAGCGAGAGCGCTGATGGAGACGGCCGCCCGGTGATGCGCAGTCGACCTTCGGCAGTCAGCGAAGCCAAATTCTCTGTGGAACACGTCCGTGAATACAACCGAACTCAGGACATGCGGCTCCAATAGATGAATTCGATCGGTCGTCCAGGAGGGGGGGTCCATATCGCGGTCCCGTCGATCGTTCGTTGTCGAGAGAATCGATAGATGCCTGTGTACGCGAATCACTCAAAATATGCATGGGTGAGCAGCGATTGCTTCCTCGAAGTGCTTCTCCGCAGAAGCGGTCACCTCAACGGCTCTTTCGGAGGGTAGGAGTGTGGTAGAAAAAGGCACACTCAAGCATTGATTTTTTTTCTTCTTACATCGAGCTTCATTTTGTAACTACACGTTGCCAAGTGTGCAATTACTATTCCTGACCATTTTCCATAGCGCATTCCGCATTGAAAACATTTCGTATTGTCCTTCAGTCAACAAACTGGAAATCACTTCGTTAAATCATAAGGGTCGAAGAAGTGGAAAGAATGCGGCGAACATCAAGTCACCAAGACGAATACTTGGAAAAGGCGATTTGCGCGTTGTCTAAGATAACCGAGGCAAACTTTTCAGCGAGTTCTACTGTGTGATAAAAATACAGAGGAATTCCGTACTAAATCGTCGACACTATATTTACATAAATATAGCCACCAACCTGGTTGCTTGGGCAAGTTGGCACGAAATACGACATGCTTCACATACATCGCGGAAAGCTTGACAGTAAAAAAAAAAAAAACTGAACCAGTAAGTGAAAAGCACATACGGTCGTCTGTGTCTTTCTTCGACTCGTCCAGCTTTTTTTTTTTTTTGCGCTGTTTTGTGTGAAGTGTACAAGCAGTCTGTGTAGCAAAGATATCGAAGTGTCACCTGTAACTGTCGGGATAAAGTTACAACTTTCTAACTAGTGGCAATGAATACGTGAACTGACGGAAGATGTAATAATGAACAAAAATACAAAAAAGTGGCATAGCTTTATACGTAAAGTTTCAATACCTTAATGTACCTGATAAATCAAAAAAGGCATAATATCAGTATACTACAAGAACTGAAATTCTAAACGAGTAGAGACTGGCAAATTGGAGAAATACGTATCATCTGACCCTCCTGAATGAAGTATAACCATTAATTAGAGCGTCATTTACGCCACTAAGCAACCAAATAATAATTATTGAGGGGCTGCACATGCACTCACGAACTCAACAATAAAATGCAAAGGCCAGGAGGCTATGCAACCTTGATATCTGAACAGTCTTCTGCGACGCGTCGACGAGGCTAATTGCTCAAATAATTGCTCAAATAAAAAAACTGGCATCGCGAACGCTGAAATGTGGTCAGAGGCACAAAATTTACAGGAAGTTCGTGTTTTTTTTTTTAATAGCAACATGGCACTCCAGACACACTAAGCGTCCTCAGTCTAGACAGACTGAGCGTTCAAAAATAAAAGCTGGATTTTTAAACGTTGATCCGACAGCCTTAGCGTAGGTACGCAGCTGCAACTTCAGCAACGATGAATGAGGTCGTGCTCGAAGCGCTGGTGAAAGTATATAGTGTTGCTACGCAGTGAACTATATCGACACGCGAACGGTTCAAGCATCGCGTCCGTTTCTAGCGCCCGGTTGGACGCGTGTTATATGTCACAGGAGAGTGTTATTTTGTATTACTCGACTTGAAAACATGCACAATATACACGCGGATATAATAATGGGAGGGAGCAGCGGTAGGCTGACAAATCCTATCCTGAAGGTGCGCAATGACAGAAAGAATAGACAAAAGCTACCAGGTAAGGCTGCGAACAAGAGCCACTCATTATTGTTAGCTTTCGTTTTTTTCTTTTTGGAATTACTTTCCATTGTGTACTTTTATTTATTGACGTGCACTCTATAATTGAAGTTTTCATTGTTACTATTGTTACTTGATCAATAGCACGTGTGAACTTAATTATGGGATCTTTTCTCATACCACGCCAGAAAGCCAAAGCGTTATACAAACCCGAGCCTTACAATGAGTGTAGCTACGTCAAACAATTCTTACGGAGAAGCTATACTTGGAGAGTTTCGAATGATAGAGCGTCTTGTTATTTTGTGTGTGTGTGTGTGTGTGTGTGTGTGTGTGTGTGTGTGTGTGTGTGTGTGTGTGTGTGTGTGTGTGTGTGTGTGTGTGTGTGTGTGTGTGTGTGTGTGTGTGTGTGTGTGTGTGTGTGTGTGTGTGTGTGTGTGTGTGTGTGTGTGTGTGTGTGTGTGTGTGTGTGTGTGTGTGAGAGAGAGAGAGAGAGAGAGAGAGACCAAAAAGCGCAGCAAACTGCGTTCGCCATCCTGCTAGGTGCAAACCCTGTACAGTTGCGTTCATGTCACTGGTTGCTCACTCTAGTATGTGCTCATAGCTTCTACTGCGCTCGCCGTAAAGCCACCTCGAGCGCTGTTGTCACCTGTTTCCTGCTGTCAGTAAGACGCGGTGTCAACGAAAGTTGAGTGCTTTCTTTTCGTTCTTTTGTGAAGTGCAGGTGCTCCGTTCCGTGATTCGTCCACGGCCTGTGCACATCAATGGCACTAGAAATTCTTTCTAGCGCATTTTGATTGATGTGTGGCGTTTAACGTCCCAAAACCACCATATGATTATCAGAGACGCCGTAGTGGAGGGCTCCGGAAATTTTGACCACCTGGGGGGTAGCGCATTTTGCAACGACACATGTAATAATATTCATCGCATTTGGGAACTCATGCCGGCTCTCACCAACTACTTTTCATGAAAACTCACGACGCAATAAATTGTTTTAAGAGTGAATTCCTGATGTTTTGAGTGTTATTGGTGGAGGCGATGCGGACAACCAATGATCATTTAAGAGAAAGTCTGTGTGCATTATTCCGCCAGCTGGTTACGTTACTTTACATTTCAACCTTTAGTATGACAATTTTGTTTCGAGCTCGCTTCCGAAAGTGATTCGTTTTAAACGAGCGCCTTCGTATAGCATGCACAAGTTAGTAGGGATGCAACGGTGGATTTACGATGATCTCGTTGTGCCGGCTAAACATTCTACAAACAATTTAAGGGCTGAATTCACAAAACTAATCCCGCTACTGTATATTGCTGTTCGTGAGCATCCCTTGCCATTCGCCGGCCTCTCTTCGCTCATATATCAGGTGTCCAGCATCGCGATTGGTCGAAATTAGCTTCCTTCGCCTTTTTTTGCCCCCGGATATGGGGGCCGAGTTTATTGGCCCCGACCGTCGACAGCCGCTGTGGCGTGCATGGCTCTCGGTCCACCAAGTCGTTGCGCGGTCACCGCGTTCCGAGCAGCCGTTGCGGCGGCAGCGCCGTCTGCGCGCACGAAGCGGTACGACCGCTCCGACGAGTCGGCCGGCCAAAAGGGCCGCGCGTCGGGCGCGCCGGCCACAGTCGAGCGACTGGTGCGCCCACGAGAGATACGCGTCAGGCATTGCTCCGCAACGTCGTTCTCTCCGCACACTCTGGATACGACGCCACACACGTCTCCCCTGTGCGGGCCTGCGAGCCACCGGACACACCATGCGTCCAGCACGGGGAATCGGTGAGTGCCGCCCGACGAGGCGTTTTCGACGCGGGGTACCCCGCGGTTTTTTTATTACGAGCGTGCAACTTGCGATTGCCCCGCATTCGAGCGGCCGGATCGGGTTTCTGCACCAGTTCATCGTCTTGTTAACGAGCGCTTCAGTGGTGATAATGACGGCGCGTGCAAGAACGAAGTTTCAGGGCGCGCGAACGCCAGGCGGCTAAAGAAGTCAGTGGCGGCGTCTCGTATGAAGAAGCGGCGCGTCCTACGCCCACGCGTCCCCATTCCGACGCGCATCATGAGCAGCGCGTCTATTTAAAAGGCGCGGAACCCGCGCACAGCCGTGGCGTCGCCCGGCGTCAGGCGGTCTGCTACTCACGGGAATGCGTTTCCTACGGAGGAAGCTGCAGCCCTCCGCCCGACGTGCTTTGCAGGCACGCTATAGCGCATCGTCCCAAGAACCGCGTCGCTTTGCTTCCGAATCTTGTATCTGAGAACAAGCCACTGCACTCATCCATCGATAATGTTTGCAGTGACGTTTTCTCTTTAATCAACTTTTTTTTTCTTCTCGATACCGCTCGCGTTGTGGTACCGACTCGAATTGCGCACAGCCAGCGAGTGTCGTAACTTCGCGCTGTTCGGGTTGGTACCATGAGAACGTCGCTTAGTCTATCGGCCAGGTGTGACGTGGCGCGAAATCGGCTATCGCGCTGTCGGTGATAAACCTTCAGAGAATACCAGCAGCAACACCTACGCGATATGGCAGCCGGGGGTGGTCGTATACCTGCCGCATGCAGATATGATGAAGACGACGGAAGAACGCTCGTCTTGAATGTGAGCGTCGTATCTTAGTGCCCAGCGTGACGTTGTTTATATTAACCGTGCATGCAAAAAGGAACCCTTCGAAGATTGCCCTTTTTTAGGTGTATCGCGCGAACCATGAAACAACATTTTTGGCAATAAAGATGGGAAGGTGGGCCACTATACGTAGTACAAAAATTTCGATTGATATGTGGAATAGAACGTCCCAAAACCACCACATGATTATGAGAGACGCCATAGTGGAGGGCTCCGGAAATTTCAACCACCTGGTGTTCTTTAACGTGCCACCAAATCTGAGCACACAGGACTTCGGTATTTTAGCCTCCATCGAAAATGCAGCCACCGCAGCCAGGATTCGATCCCACGACCTGCGAGTCAGCACCTCAGTACCTTAGCCACTAGACCACCGTGGCAGGAGCCACAGTACGAAAAATTTCACCAAGCACTTGCAAGAAATCGAAATGAAGTATTTGGCCCGGCTCGGAAGAGGCTGTGATGGCTGCAGACATTCCAAAATTGTATTTGATTAGAAGAGGTGGAGTCTGTTTTTATTTATTTATTTACTTATTTATTTTAAAAAGTATCGAGGAGCAGCAAGTTTAGTGGACCGTGGTCGGGAATATATGAAGCCAGAAGAAAAAGGGACAAGAAGAGAGCAGAGTGGAGTAGGGAACCAACGGGGGTTAAGGATATCATAGCTGAAATCAAGAAGAGGAAATGGACATGGGCCAGGCATGTAGCGCGTAGACAGAATAACCGATGGTCATTAAGGGTAACTATAACTGGATTCCCAGAGAAGGCAAGCGGGTTAGGGGGAGACAGAAGTTTAGGTGGGCAGATGAGATTAAGAAGTTTGCGGGTGTCAATTGGCAGCAGCAAGCACAGGACCGGGTTAACTGGCGGAACATGGGAGAGACCTTTGTCCTGCAGTGGACGTAGTCAGGCTGATGATGATGATCGCGTGTTCTGGGTGTGAAAGGAGATAATCAGGGTGACGGGCACTTCCATGCTGAGGCCGGCGCGGCACAACGCCCCCCGCGAGCGCACCAGTGACGGCGGCCTCTGCAGGGCATCTCGACGCTCCACTTTGTTCGAGCGAGGCCACGCGTCTCCCTCTGCATTGCGGAAGCTCCTGCGACCCTGGCGCGTTTCCTGGCGGCCACGACTGGCTGCGCGAGCGAGGCGGAAGAAGGCGTCACACCCAGCTGGCTTGTGCAAGTGGACGCGCGAGTGCATAATACACAGAGCGAGGCCATGTATTCCATAGGGGTACAGCTCGTCGATGAATTAACAACCCGCCGGACACACGCGGTGCAGTCGATAAAGACTGTCATTCATTGATTGGTATGTGGGGTTTAACGTCCCAAAACCACCATATGATTATGAGAGACACCGTAGTGGAGGGCTCCGGAAATTTCGACCACCTGGGGTAATTCAACGTGCACCCAAATCTGAGCACACGGGCCTACAATTCCGCCTCCATCGGAAATGCAGCCGCTGCGGCCGGGAATTGATCCCGCGACGTGCGGGTCAGCAACCGAGTACTTTAGCCACTATATACCACCATGGCGGGGCAAAAAGACTGCCATTCAGGCGATCGCGCAGTGCGTCAGATCAATGTTGATAGGCGTGCGCCTCCCGTAAACTTACTTTGCTCTCCGTAAAAGTTGTTCGTTATTGTTCTCCGTGTGTGTGTGTGTGTGTGTGTGTGTGTGTGTGTGTGTGTGTGTGTGTGTGTGTGTGTGTGTGTTTAGATTCTGCCGCGAAAGTCAATACCCTCGTATAACAATCATGGCATGACACGAAGGAAACTCGAAGCCATTTCCACCTCGTGTGTTGGTTATAATCCTCGCCGAGTCTTTCTATCTAACGTGATGCGGCGACGATACGCCGAGGTGTCTCGGAGCCACTTGGAAGAAAACGCGAGGCCGGAAATAGCCGGAAGCGCGCCTTCTCCGAGCACTCTCAACAATCAAGGTCAGGTGAATAGCTGAGGTGTCGGCGACGGTTCGACAGTCGAGCCCGGCGCTGCTGTCAGGTGCGACACGGAGACGCTGCTAAACGCTGCCCGCAGGCGGTCTCTGGCGGCAGGAGGGCTGCAGGTATACGCACACTGAGCGCGTCCTCGTCTCGACAGGGCCGTGACTTGTGTGTACACAACGCTCGGGGAACGCCTCGTCGGACACGCACCGTCAGCCAAGAGACGCATGCTGCGCATCACCGGAGCGCGATAAATGCGCGCGCATTCGGGCACTGTGGTGCGATGCGCGCGCGCGATTAACAAGGCGGCTTTGGACCTCGCTGGTCCAGCTTCATAGTTGCGCTCCTTGTGGACGTGAAAGGCTGCGCTTTTGGGAGTATGCAATCGCGATCAATATGACTGGCGACAGGGAAGCACACGAACTCCAAGATCGCGCACGGCCTCCACCGGCCCTTATTTTCACGAGAAAACGCTGCTCTCTAATTTGGAGATCATCCCAAAAACAATATGTATGGAAATAACGGAAAGTTGAAGCCGTGTGAAATCTCTGAACTCCTTGAGGCCACGCGCTCCCGTGTTGCTAATCATATTGGGCGTGACTGGCTCATGCCGCATGGTATGGTGGATATACTGCGTGTAATGGCTATGTGGAATGGCTCCTCGGAATGGCTCCCTGGAATGGCTATGTGCAGCTGGGAAGCGTTTACACGGGACATTAAGACTCATAATGGTTGTTTAATCAGTGTATAGGATGAGTGGGTCGGTCGCCTACTACACACGTCGTCAGAAATCGAAGCCATGCACGCCATCATGCCCACGCCACTGAAACGCCGCAGCCATACCATCATGGTGGGTTCGCTTCACCATCATAAGCTTATTAATCTTGGGAAACTAAATGCTTCAGCGGGGCACGATAGATATTATCTCACTTAGAGGTCCAGATACACGGGTATACAAGGTGATGGATGCTACAGCCGACATTTTCGCAAGAAAAACTTATCCAAACGCCTGTATTTCATTATTGGGATCGTCTGTGAGCGCACTTGCCCGCGCGGTGTATTCGAAGCTTTTTGGCCAAGCAAGCATTTTGGCCGAGTTGTCTTTGAAACAAACTTTCCGTGCACGTGTACACACAAGACAACAACACGAAAGCATAGAGAGAGAGAGCGCGCGCACATACGTATGCACAGCCGGGGAAAGAGGGGTCCCGTTTTTAAGCTGACGGAGCTCTGAGGAGGAGGAGAGTGCAGTGGGCGCTGCTGCATCCTATTTCGAAATCTCGTCGATGACCTTTGCTACTCGAATAATATCTTTATGGCCGTGGGATAAGAGAAGGAAAAAAAAAAAAAAAACACCGTGACGGCCACGGCGCTCAGTGGTGTTGCGTGTACGTTTATAGCAGGTACGCGCTTGAT
The DNA here is from genome assembly GCF_043290135.1 of Rhipicephalus microplus. NCBI lineage: Eukaryota > Metazoa > Arthropoda > Arachnida > Ixodida > Ixodidae > Rhipicephalus > Rhipicephalus microplus. The sequence goes on along the minus strand of NC_134710.1, from coordinate 292,585,728 downwards.
ACGCCGCTGCTGTCCCTTTGCGGCGATTCGCACAGCGCGGCAGATGTGCCTCCGGTAAGAACCTTTATTACCGGCTGCAGACAAGAGTGCCAGCACACGGGACATGTGCGGGGGGTAGAAACGTACCCCCCCTCCTCCTTACAAAAGGTCCGAAAGTTGCTACGAATCGGTGAAGAGTGCGGCGAGGCCGACGCAAACTGCGGAGAAATGCCCGTGCATATGGCGCGCGGTTGCCCCAAGGACGACGCCCCTGTTGCACCCTGACGAGAAATGGATCCCTTTTGCGGGCATTCCTTTCTCCGCCGCGCGCGCTGTCTGCGCTGTCCCGGTGAAACCGGCCCCAGCGCAGCGTTCGGGACGCGACCCTTGGGCAAGCGCGGCGCCGTTCGAACGGCGTTCGTCGAGCGAGCCCGGCGGATGAAGGCTTCATTCTCGGTGCGCTACGCCGGAGGGATTTGCCATGCGCCTCCGCAATTGTGCCGGAGCACGCGTTGTTGCATTACAACGCAGCCTGGGAACAGGATACGCGCGTGTCCTTACGGGGCGTGGCGCGCGAACCGACACGGCAGGCCCGTCGGAGAGCCCATTACTCGAGTCCTCAACCTCCTTTATAACCAATGTTTATCTTTGGTAATAGAAACCTGTCTGTTTGGAGAAGATAGAAGAGATCGAATTAAGTATTCGAACATCTCTGCCCTGCGCGCCACAACGGAAGTCGAGACCAGGAATCCACCCTCGCTCCTACTCTGCTTTGATTGTAGCAACGAGTCACCACGGCGTCACAGATCTTTCGTTGCAGTTCTCTACTAAGGAACTTATGTCACCTATGGTTACTGAGGGTCGGCAGCTTGTCAACAAGGCTCTTGTTGGGTTTGTGGTCGTATATCATCTTGCAGGTTGTGAGCGAACAAAAAGAATGAGCCAAGGACAAGCTAAGATCAACAAAAGCACGCCGTTTCCGTGAACATTGGTAAACCTAACGCGTTGGAGACCTTTCGCCGAGACCATTCGCGTTGACTCGAGGAATGAAGACGTTGCTCTGCTGCTGTGGACACGGTCGCAGTTTCATTTCACGGCCTGGTGTATTTGTACTTAAAAGTGCTTGTTGGTGGACGGGGCTTCCACCAAGGTCCCTCTCATGTACCATTTTGATTTGGGTTTCCCCTGAAACTGTTCGATTTAAATACAAATCTACCGAAGACACTGTATTATATATGGTATACACACACGTATACTCACTGTAAAAACAAGCGCCGATGACGCTCATCTAACGTTTTGGCTTCGTTGTAATGTCATCTATTCACTTTTTCTGAGTGAAACGAGTGAGGTACTTGTGGCTGTGTTTGCTTGCACTGATTCGGGCGTATCGGTATATATACAGCGTGGCGCGTTTCTCTGGTCCATTCCGAGCGAATATTCCGGCCGCTCAGCGTCTGTCCGAGGAGCGAACACCGACAACGATTCGGTTTGTGCTCCCTCGTGAATTTAGCACTGACGCTCCGAATGAACCAGCAGAATTCAGCCTCAGCCCGCCACTCATGGAGTAGTAGGGCAGCCTTCTGTCATTCTTCGCAAATTTAACAAAGCTGAACCAAATATAGGAGTTTGCGCTGGCACCGTGAAATGTCTCGCTCCATTCGGCCACTCTTACTTGCGTAATGAGTGTGCCTTTTGTTACACTTTATTCCGGGTTTTTACGCGCCAAACGCATGATCGAGACTCGCCGTAGTAAAGGGTCCAAAGTCCAGATTAACTTTGGCCACCTGGGGGGCCACCTTGCGTTTGTTGCGGCTGCAGGTGCTCTCGTGAGTTGAAAACTCGTGCCGCTTGCGCGTGAAAATAAAGGGGTTTCCCTGGCAAACTGCTAAAAAAATGGCTGAAAATGAAAACAGGATTTTCTGGCAGCTGGCCCTCCAGAAAATGTATGTGGTCGTCAGTTTGTATTTAGAGAAAATTATGTAGTCTGAATATATATATATATATATATATATATATATATATATATATATATATATATATATATATATATATATATATATATATATTCGTGCTGGTAAATCTGGTATTTGTACGGCAGAAATTCTGTGCCAGTGCAAACTTGTAGCGCCGCATTTGTTTCAGGCGACGGTACCCATACGTCGTCCCACTAGCCAGTCACTGCACCTGGTGCACTCGACAAGACTTTTTTTTTGCTTGTTTTAGGTTGCTTTCATTGCCAACTGGTTAAACTACAGCAAAACTCGTCAGGCACCTACAAAATAGAAATGCAGTGCTCGCAGTTAGAAAACGTCGTTTGTGTGGGCTCGAACTGTAGATCATGGCACGGATCCTAACAAAACAAAACCGCAATTAGAGCAAAGCTTACTGACACTTCCGAAGGACTGACAATCGTAAAATGTGATCAGTAAAATGAAGCATATCAGTTTCCTCCGCTATGGAGTCCGTATACGGAGTCCCTATATGTGAATGTAACACTATATTGCCTTTGGGCTGAGGTATACGGTGGCATGAGCCTTATGTGCGCGAAGAGCTCGTGTGACTCTGTGGAGGCTTGTTGATGCTCCGGTACCATGCAAAAGCTCGTCTTGATCGAATATTGTGGGCACGGGCAATTCACATGTGCTACAATTCGATTCTCTTGTTTCATGACCTTTGGCGCGTGTGGAGTGACCGAATTTGCATTTTTTTTTTCCCTACATATTCCCGACTCCTTTACCCCAGTGCAGATAAGAATATCTTACCGAAACGTCATAAGTGGAGCTCACTGTAAAAGGCGAAACCTACGCGAATTCCGTCGCGTTTTTCACGAATAACGTCCGTTGACCAGCAGTGACTCGCCCATCAGCGCTCGTCACGTTACGATTGATATACTCGCACATGGCGCAACCAGTGGCTGTATCGCGTGAGCGTTACACGAATTCGTGGAAGTAAGCACTCATCCTCGCTGATTAACGGCTGCGTGCAAACCGTTGCGTCGTCAAATGACCCGATCCTTGGTGCCGCAATTGTGGCATCTGGCGAGTCGTTCGCTGCGATGATCTATGGTGGGTCTGCTGGCTCGCACTCCTCCGCTTAACCTCCTCCTCTTCATCGCAGCAGCAGCGCCACCCAATGTTCCCCGGCGTCACGCGACGACAGCGGTTGCGTCACAGTGCGCTATCTGCATTGCGGCTTGTTGGCACGGGCCTCCACTTCTTTGTTTCACCTCTGACTTTATATGGCTTCCACGTTTTAATCCGAATCGCGTCACACGTTGCGGGGCTTCTCGAGAATTCCACCGTAAAGCGAGGCCAGTTGACTGCTGCCTCAGCTAGCTGTGCGAATCACGCGCGAAACTAGCCTACGTCACGGCAGAAAAGCAGCAGTATCGGCGCGTATGGTCCTGGATGTTTCTCATTTGCTGGTCGTGTTTCAGCGTGTGAATGTAGCGTGGACGAGAACAGCTGATATGCAATCTGTACGCGCCAACAACTTTCGTGCAGACGAGGCGATGGCGGCCGCTAAAGCTGCAACACTATGTCCGTTGTGACTATAAAAGCAACACGAAACACCTCGCAAGAACTTCAAAGGTCACACTCCTTCTAACGTATACACCTCGCCAACGCAGCAAAGACGTCCTTCAGAGCACTTACGAGTACTTGTTTGCACTCCTGTTTCGGTGGTGATCGCTTCTGGCAGTGGGTCGAAAGGCCTCGCCCACGCACTTACTTGTCAAGGTGAGGCGGCAGCGTTGTCCGAACTGCAATGCCTGGTATAAGCTCCTCTTACCCAGCCCTGATTCGCAGGAGCACGCAGGAAATACTAAACCGCGATATGATTGTGAGGCACGCTGGAGTGGGGCACTTCTGGTTATTTTTCACCACCTGGGGTTCTTTGAGATGTGCCTAAATCTAAGCACACAGATGTTTTTTTCCAATTCGCCACCATCGAAACGTGAGCACTGAGGTCACAAATCGAACCCGCAACTTAGCAGACGGTGGGTCCGTGCTAAAAGCGAGATTAGGTTGGTGGAGACACTTTGTCGCTCTCGGCTCTCGGTTGTAACGTTACAAGATCAGAAATGAGCGAACTAAGGGGGACACACGTCTATGAGATATAGATTTAGCCAAAATTACGCCACCATCTCAAGCGTGCGCAGGATTCCCCTTCAGATGGAAGCGAAGGGTAGTCGCAGCGCCCCCTTCCATATTATGTCAATGTACGGAACCAATTTTGGGCCTCTCCCCTCTTAGACAACTAGTGGGGGGGGGGGCATATATATATATATATATATATATATATATATATATATATATGTGTGTGTGTGTGTGTGTGTGTGTGTGTGTGTGTGTGTGTGTGTGTGTGAGAGAGAGAGAGAGAAAAGATGGCAAGAGCTTAAGTTTCACTGAATTCTTGAAGTCACACAGTTAATCTTAAGGGGACTGCTTGTGAATTCGGGGTGCTGAAATTGGACGTAATTTTCGCATACACAGCCTTCCAGACGGAACAAACTCACGTGGCTTTTTGAAGTAACCTTTCAATATGTTGTCGTTAATTTTACTTTTTTGTATAGCCAACATTTCGCGTGCGCATAAACTCTGTACAGAGCAATTTCAGTCATTTCACACGCCACCTTCGAAACTGTGCGATCGTTGTGTATAATAAGCTCGAACTACGAAAAAAAAAAAACGTTCTTTCCCTCTAGTTTGTGATTACGGGCATATCAGATAGTACTGTTATGTAAAGCAGCTATTTATTATATACGTTAAGCTGCACCAGCGTATGATCCCGAAAACAAAGCAGCTTGCAATCAACCCCCAAGGGCGCTGAACAAGCACCAATCACACCTACACTCGCACTCCACAAAGGTTTAAGTTGTGCCCATTGAGGCTTATATATCGTTGAGAGGAGAAGGTGGTCTGTACCTCTCAGTAGCCCAAGAGTTCCCGCTCGTGGAGGACGCTTCGAAATGCGAGCGAACATTGGGCGTGATACTCTCCCATCGGTCTGACCAGGTTTCTCCGCTGCGAGCGTACGTGCCCGTGGGAGAAGAGCCGTTTATCGGCGAGACCGCACACAATACAGCCGCCGTCCTAACAAATAAAAGGAAAGGTATACACATACAACATAGGCCGCCTCCTCGCCACCTTCCCTCTTCCAACGTGACGTTTTTGTGACGTCACGGGCCAATGATGTCAGTCTGGGAGTGACGGCAGATATAACCACAGCCGGAGCGCTCGAACGGCATTCGAAGTTTCCGCTTGGAGCTTTTCCTGAGACTGTGTGCCGCCGTTCGCTCGCACGGACTCTGCTCTTTGGCGCCGCCCGACGCACGTGTTTGACGTTCACCGACCGGTCCATCCGCGATGCGGACCGCTTCTGCCAGGTACGTCTGAACGCGCCGCCTGGACAGCTTCCCATTCTCGGTGCAGACGCGCGCGCGGTTTCATCTCCTGGTCCCAACAGTGGGGAATCAGTGTTGTTGATCGCAGCGTTCGTTCTCCTGATGATCTTAGTGGAAATCGGGAGAGCCATGGCATGAGCGAGTGCTCGTCCATGTCACCCGTCATCGTGACAAGTGTGGTGTTAAATGCGGCCCTCGTGTAGTGTTTAAGGCGAATCATTTAGCTTTCTTCATCTTCCTCTTCCAGTGTTTAGTATACTGGAATGAGTGGATAGCTGTGCCAAACGTTCGAAGCAATGCGTCTTGCGTGTGCATGTGATACGTGATGAGGAACAGAGAAGATTGTCCTGGCATGGCTCCTCATTGTTCTGGAAAGAATGCGTCTCTTCACCAAAGCAGCGACATGCAGTCATCCTTTCAGCCACATTAGGAAATGGGCAGGCCACCCATGAAGCTTTGTTTTCTTCTGTATACTTGTACACATATGCAAGAAGCGAGGGTTTCTTTCCCCTATCCTATTTTTTTTTTCCTCCATATGCATTGCTGGCGCAATGATAGGCAGTGAAAAAGAGTATATTCGCTGTAATCTACGTGAGATAGAAATAGACGCTATACGATTCACATGCATACATATAGTTTGCTGACAAACAACCAACGTAATGACCACCCGTGAATGCGCAGTTTCGTTGTATATAGTTTCAACCGACGCAGTATTATACAGTGCATGAACAAGAAAGAAAAAGTAACAAAATCGGATTTGACAAAAAACTATTAGAATATTAGAAATTACATACAGAAAAAAAAGTCCATTAGTGAGGTAGTGTAAATATGCAGTATACAAAGAATGTGTAGCGAGAAATCGCAATGTGTCCACCACATAATGTGAACAGTAATTCGCCACACACAAACACACGGAAACACAGCATAGTTCAAAAACGCGATCCTGTGATATGAAGTACTGGTGCCCCAATCTTAATTCGTCTGCGGCGACCGAATTAGGATTGGGGAGCAGTGAAAAAACGTTCATTTATTTGCATTCAAAGTGAGCGTCATTAAATTCATTTGGTGATACAAATACGTGGAGCCATTCGCTCCCTCTTGGCCCGCCGTGGAGGCTTAAACTAGTAAACCCAACTTTTTTTTTAAGCATTGCGCAAGTAGAGACGCGAGCTATCGTAGAGATAATTCGCACGTGTGACGACTTCGCGCTCGAAGGACGCAAGAAAAAAAAAAAAGGGGGGGGGGGGGGGCAAGCAGTGTGTATGCTGTGGCGCTTGAACATATCACCGCTACACGGGACAAATATTTCATGTAACCTTAGACTTTGTACCGCGAATTATTTATTACTGTAGGGAATGGAAACGTTCTCTAATAATGCATACAAATTACACATACACACACTCACACACACACACACACTATATATATATATATATAATATATATATATATATATATATATATATATATATATATATATATATATATATATACACGTAAAATACTCGCATTTTTCAAGTGTAATATCAATCAGAGCAAGCATTTTTTTTTTTTTTTTGAAGGGAAAATGCTGATGAGTCCTAGTTGTATGGTCACTAGTGCTTCTAATACTCAGTGTCTCCGGTTCAAAGAAGCGCGCGCGCCTGTGTAATGTACTGCACATTTTTTTAAATTTCATTATTGCCTTTCATATTTCTTTGTAATGCTTCAAAGTCGCCTTGACAGCCACTGAACGTCTGTTAATGTAAGGGATACCGCATGTGGTCGCTCGCCATTGTGAAGGGAATACTCGGGCTGCCGCGCTCGGAGCGTCACTTTTCTGGCTCATATGGTGTTGCAGTATAATCCTCGGCTATTTGTAGATCGACACGTTCGCGTGAATGTAGCGCGAACCGCAACACGGAGAAAACAGCCCTCATTTCTGAGGGTGACAAAAAAAAAAAAAAACGGATGAATGGGTGGGGGGGGGGGGAGGTGAGTAGCTTATTCCGCGTCAGTAAGTACAACATTCAAACGCGGCAGAAGCTCAGGGGCGGCGCCAGGATGTTTTTACTGGGGGGGCAACCACGAAAAGCGAAATAATTGAAGTTTTTGCGCACACACACAAGGACACAGAAGAAGGGAACACAAGGACCAGCGCAGACTAACAACTGATTTTTATTCAGTAAGAAAACAGAATATATACGCTTACTTGCACCCCATGATCACCGCGCATGAGCAAAAACGGCATCGTACAATCTTAAAAACCAAATATCACATGTTGTTCAGCAATTCAATTTCTTTTTCACTAAGCGATATCGACGGATGGCTGACGCACATATCTTTAAGTCTAGAGATGTGCCACGCTTCTACTATTTCTCTTGTTGTCTGATTTGGGTGTACATACACCACCTCAGTTTGATCAAACAACGGCTTACATGCACTAAAAGAACAACGCGCACAGTGCAGTGCTAAATGTGTTTCCGGCCTCCCTTTCAAGTTGGTCATATGCTCCTTCAATCTCACATTTAAGCATCGGCCAGTCTGACCGACATAAAAGTTCCCACAACTGAAAGGGGTCTTATAAACTACCTTTCTTTTGCACTCAACCACCTGATGACCTGCACGCTTGGAACAATTGCCTCCGATATCCCTCGTCCTTTCCTCGTACAGATTATTTACAGCCGGACACACTATTCAGATATGTTGATGATTATTTGATTTTGGGTGTAGACACAGACTGGGATGCTGTCACCACAAGTGTAATGGAGACTTTCAGACGGAGAGGCAAAGGCCTAGTTTTTACATCTGAACAACCCACCGAAAACTGTTTACAGTTCCTAGATATGAAGCTTGTTTTTGAAAAGAACCATGTGTGTTGGAAGTATTCGCCTAGAACAGAGAAGCCCCTGTTGCAGTACGCTTCCTCCCATTCAAGGATAGTAAAAAACGGTATAGCAATGGGGTGTTTCAATTCAGCTCTTACAAAAACATGTAAGCACAAGTTAAAAGAATCTTTCCTGGAACAGAAGGTAAAGCTGGAAAAGGCAGGATACCCTAACTCGTTTCTTTTAACTGCAAGCGAAAGATTAATGAAGAAAATGAAATCCGGGGAGAAAGAGGAAAGAAGCCAAGATACAAAGAAAATTTCGGTAATCCCCTACGAGCATGGTTTCTCCCATAAACTTAAGAAGGTGGCAGCTAAATATGGTGTCAAAGTTGTATTCTCGGCAAAGAACAAACTAGGGGGCGTGTGTCCGGCTGTAAATAATCTGTACGAGGAAAGGACGAGGGATATCGGAGGCAATTGTTCCAAGCGTGCAGGTCATCAGGTGGTTGAGTGCAAAAGAAAGGTAGTTTATAAGACCCCTTTCAGTTGTGGGAACTTTTATGTCGGTCAGACTGGCCGATGCTTAAATGTGAGATTGAAGGAGCATATGACCAACTTGAAAGGGAGGCCGGAAACACATTTAGCACTGCACTGTGCGCGTTGTTCTTTTAGTGCATGTAAGCCGTTGTTTGATCAAACTGAGGTGGTGTATGTACACCCAAATCAGACAACAAGAGAAATAGTAGAAGCGTGGCACATCTCTAGACTTAAAGATATGTGCGTCAGCCATCCGTCGATATCGCTTAGTGAAAAAGAAATTGAATTGCTGAACAACATGTGATATTTGGTTTTTAAGATTGTACGATGCCGTTTTTGCTCATGCGCGGTGATCATGGGGTGCAAGTAAGCGTATATATTCTGTTTTCTTACTGAATAAAAATCAGTTGTTAGTCTGCGCTGGTCCTTGTGTTCCCTTCTTCTGTGTCCTTGTGTGTGTGCGCAAAAACTTCAATTATGCAGCAGTACCAACTAGCCCGTCTTTCCGTATTATTGCACGAAAAGCGAGTTCCTCCGGGGGGGGGGGGGGGGGGGCAAGCTAGCTCTGCTCCTACTAGGTTTTCAGTATATGCTTCCGGGCACTTGGGTGGGCATAGGGGGGGGGGGGGGGGGGCAGGCGAGAATTTTGGGGGGGCTCCAGCCCCCCCTTGCCCCACCCCCCTGGCGCCGCCCCTGCAGAAGCTCGGGAGATGGTAGACGCTTGGAGATGCGAAATATTCTTGGGACGCGGGGCGTCGCTGGTGCCAACGTTTGGATAAGCGTAATCCGAGGTTGCCACTCGAAGACAGCTCCACTTGTCAAAACGTTAGCTCCACTGACACCCCGTGCACCGAAGAATTTTTCGCCTCTTCAGATACAGTATTGCGTTTAAAAGTGTATGGCTTCGAGCTTGTTGGTACGGCTTCATCTTCGCAAAAACGAAGAGACGCGAGGAAACACGCTCTTTCCTGTGTGTAAATTTCTGTCTCTTCGTTTTTGTGCTGTTTAGCGAAGACAGTATTGCGTCCTATTGCCGCTATATATATCACGAAAGATATATTGTTGATATGTACTTTGAGAAATATATAACATTGATTGATTGATTTGTGGTGTTTAACGTCCCAAAACCACCATATGATTATGAGAGACGCCGTAGTGGAGGGCTCCGGAAATTTCGACCACCTGGAGCTCTTTAACGTGCACTCGAGAAATATATAACAGTCTAGTGACATGTTAAACATGCCCCCCCCCCCTCCCCAACGCCCTCTCCGAAAAATCCTTATCCCGGCGACATTTTTTTTTTTTTTCCGGGGCGAGGAGTTGAATCATACTTTATGTATGTTTGTGCGTGCGTTTGCATGTGTGCGTGTATATGTAAGCAAGCAAAATTGAAAAAAAAATCTGGGGTGGGTCAAACCCCCGCCTCCCTCTGCTTCCCCCAGTGTTCTTTAAACTCGCCTCCTATCAATACTTTGGTATATATCTCTGAATAAATCTACCGATGATCGAGTCAAAGTCCACAATAATGTTTGCGCTCAGAGTTTGGTCTGCAACATCTCAATGTCCAAGAGCAATGGAACACTGAGCTGTCAAGGACTCAAGGTACAGCACATTGGTCAGCAGATTGCAGCTACTGATCGTTGAAGATACCACCGAAGTATCTTCAACAATCAATACCTGTTGATACCTCCAAAATGTCTTTTTGCTAAGTGTTTTCTTATGGTAAAAAAAAGAAAAACTACTATACATATGAGGACAAGGAAGCAGCGTTTGCGACCGCTGCGGTGTGGTTATGTGGGAAAGTGAGATGGTAGGCGCGTTTTCTCTAGCAGACGACAGCTTCGCTGTGTCGAGTCAAGCTCAGTATTTCATATCACAGTAATAACAACGCAGTGTGTTTTGTGATGGATTAAAAACTGCTTTAGCATAATCCGAGCGAGTGATGGTTTATTGAAATTACGTTTGAAGATTGGTTTACTGTCACGTGACCTGACGTGCCTAACGTTATGGCGTTGTAGTGTTGTCATGGCGCTGTGGGAGACGCCGCCGCTGTGGTGCTCCTGCGATAACAATCTATGCTAAACTGAAGACATAACTGGCAGCCTTATAGCGCCACGGTTACATCCGTGCACCACCATGGCTTGTTCTGGTGTCTCGTGAGAGCTCACTCGGCTATTCCATGCCTGGCGCCTTCAACGGTGCCTTCTCTTCGTATGCAAAAATGTGGACTCTGAAGTGTGAGTTAACACAACGCTAGTTTAGCTGTAAAGCGAACGTGAGACGACGCCTGTTATTGCCTAAATTGACTCTATGAACGGTCGTTTACGATGTTGCGTTTTCCAGTGACTACGTTCCATTTTGTGAAGTTGTATCGCGTAGTCATACCGTTCTGCTTTCTCGTTCCAGTTCTTGGGCGTTCTCCTCGTGAGTGCTTTAAGAACAGCAAAGAAAAGTTTTTGCACCATGACAGCTATTCCGGTTGGATTATTCTCTAGGTGAGTGTTCATGTGTGAACGCTTTTCTGTCTTTTTTCTTTACGCTGTATAGTAGTGCTCGTAGGCGTGACTTAGAAGTGTGGCGGTTTGGGCTAGTTGGTATGACATGACGATAGTTATAGCGCGAGAACAGAACGACGACGAAGAGACAAGAAGGATCGTCTCCTTCTTGTCCCTTTGTCGTCGTTTTGTTCTCGCGCTATAACTATCGCCATATCGCAGGCGTGAGCTATCTTAGCAGGTTAGATGCTCGTTGAGATTGCTTGCTAGAAGCGTCCGTTTCGTAAGGCCTTAGCGTCTTAAACGGTACTTCGAGTACAGTAAGCTTATATTGGGGCCATGGTTGCTGTCTGGCAATTTTCAGCAAGGCTCTAGAGGCATGGAGCAAGTTTAGTGGGAAAGCTGGGAGCCTAACTCAACAAGATCTCTTCCCATTGTTTCACACATTGGAGATCTACCCAACTGAATCACAAGGTAATTATTTGCTTCCCAAAGCCTGATCCCCTCCTTTTTTCTTTTCTTTTTTTGCTGTTTTTCAGCGCTCTGTTTAGTACCCATGCAGCAGCTCCTCCTTTTTATTTATGTGCTTTTTGTAAGTTAATTTGCCATGGAAGTGGACTGAGAGCGGAGTTCTGTAAATATCTGTGCAAAGGTAAGCAACAGCACTTACGTTAGTGCCGCATACAAATTCTCTGCCTTCTTAACCCCTATTGTTCTTTTTGTCTTAGTTTTCTGCTGACTGCGCTTTTTGCCTGGCACCACTTCCCTGATTTGTCACATTTTGCTTCACATATTTGAATTGCTTGTTAGCTTCAACCTGAAAGCCGTCTATATCAACATAATAAGTTCTTAACTCACTGCCAGGGCAGAGTTTCTGTCACTGCAAATTTCCCTCATAAGCTGCATGTGCAGAAAATATTCGTGTGATTGTTGTTGCAAGATTACATTGTGCCCAGCCAATTGAGAGTTTATTATGTAAAAGACCCTTTCCAGCATAATGTTATTAGCAAGTTCTTACCTATTTTTGTGTATAGTTTTATGTTTTAACAGTACGAATAGAATTCTGCCTCTTTACCTTTATGAAATTATGACAGAACATTCTATAATATTGTATTTTACGGCTCTTCTTGTTCTTATTTGTTATGTACCTATTTGTAGTGTATCTCTTGAAGTGCACTGAGTGCTGTCTCATGTTATAAAGTTTATGCAGTGGAGGACATAGGTATCTGCCTTGAGATGAAAGTGGTTCCTTACATTGTAGTGCTTGCTCCTGTTTTTATCTGCCTTTGGGGTGATTAACTGTAACGTTTTTCATCTAAATGCCTGTAGCTTAGTGTGCAAATCCAAAGTATTCATGAAATGTTGGTTAAGACATTTTTCACAAAAAAATATACCATATGCCTTTTTTTCTTTTATTTATTGCAGTTCATGAAATGTGGCAATGTTCTCACACCCATAATAACACTTTTACTGTGGGAAGCCTCTGTTTCTTTGCTTCGGAAATGAAATATGCGCATGACCGACGGTAAGCATGGGACTGGTTGCATAATTTCAGAAACATAAACCATTCATACTAGCTAAAGCGCTTTTAAATCGGTTGACCAGAAACGAAGTATTAGAACATTTTAAACTGTGAAACGAATGGTATGGAGTCTTCTGTTGTTCAATTCTGACCCACACCCTTGTCAAATATGTTTAGGTTACCGAGATCCCAGCCTCTCTCAAAGTCTGCAAAGGATGTACGTAAACTTCTCATGAAAAGGAGGTCAGAATCTGGTAAGTGCACTATTTTATCTTCATCTTTTTCACAGATAATGGATTACATCTTGTTTATAAATAACTCATAAACAACATATAATATCAGCCACACAAAGACAGGTAAAATTATCTTGTAAATTATAGGCTTTCCTTCAGAAATGTGCTTTAACGAAGGACAGATGTCTTGATCCTGCATGACAAGTTTTATCAGATATGTGAAATTTTAGGTTTCTTATTATGCATAAAAATTCAAACCCAAATGAATGTTGTAGGCAAATTAGTTGTTTCTATATAGAGAAATAAACAAGCAAAAGACAAAAAAAGCGAGAGAGAACATTATGCTAGTAAGTATGGCAAGCTGTTCTTGCTGGTGTTTCAGTCTTTTGTTTCTTCAAGAATTATTAGTAAAAATTTTTTGTGTACTTTTATGTGAGGGGCATGGAAGAGCATCTAGTAGGGTTGGATTTTCAGTGTCTGCAGTTTGCTCTCAAGCCTGCGTAAATAAAATGCTGTCTGCTGACCTCCGTCAATAAGATACACACATGCCAGCGCTTCTTCATGAAAAAACAAATTAAGACTGCGATAGTACTTCATTTACCATTTAGTATATGGCCCTACCTTGCCTTTGGGAAATTTTCAGTCGCATAAATACGCAGAAGCATGAAAAACCTCTGTTGCTGTAAGTTTATTACATAAAACATGGCAGAGAATGCGATGTGCAAGGTCTCTGTGACAGTTTCCTGTTCTTGAAAGCTAATCTCCTTCCTCCTCCCTCCCTTCTTTTTATTGTTTCAGTGGAGAGCTCATATGATGGTGAGCATTGCACGTGTGCTTACAGCATGCTTTACACAGTTTTGTCAGGCCACTCATTTTGCAGTGAGAAATTTGACTAAAATTTTGTTTTGCTATCCTTTTAGTTTTCCTTGGGGGTTCTTGCAATCCCACCACATGGAGGAAAGATGTTGCTATCCCAAAGCTCAAGTCATATGGCATCTCCTACTACAATCCAGTAAGTACAATGTGTTTGTGTCGCTGTTGGGCTGTCTTTTTTTTTTTTTTCAAACTATTGTTCTTATATTTTTCTAACATGCGAACTATTTGGAATATTTCCAGCAGGTGACTCAGTGGATACCTGAACTGATCGAACTTGAAAACCAGGCAAAAGAGGTATGTAATGCAGTTCCCCTAGGTTCCTGTTCACAGGAATTTTCATCTTGTCAGTAAAAAGTGCTTGTGATAGTGTGGTGTTGATGTATCATCGTCACTTTATATAATTTCTTAGGCATTCATGGGTTTCTCCTGTTTTCTTTTTTGCTCTTGCAGAATGCTAAAGTCATGATGTTTGTTATTGACAACCAGACGAGATCAGTTGCTTCTATGATAGAGTCTGCTCATATAGCTGGTACGTGCTACTTCTTAGCATTATTGTGCACCATTTTGTTGAAAAATTGTGTATTCTAGATATGTGTCCCTTTTTTTGTGCGTGTTATTCGCCGTCCTTCGCAGTCCAGCAGCAGTTTTGTGTGTTGTACGGCATCACTTGTATTGGTATTATCATTTCCAAGCACATTTTGCTCATAAAATGACTTCTGCTTTTTATAAAAAAGCTTAACAGAGTCCTGCAGCACTTTTTCGAGTAATAATTGAATGGCTTCAGCTTATGGCCTCATCAATTGACTGCCACAAAAATTTTGAGAATCTGTCAAGTATGAGAGGAGTTAAGGCTCGTTCACACTGAAGGCGGGGCGGCCCAAGCGGCGAAGCGGCAACGCGGGAAGCGGGAAAAACCTCCTCTCCAGGCGGCGAAAGCGGGAGAAAAACTAAGCGGCAAGGCCGATCGCTCTCCGAGCAATTTTTTGCCGCCTACCGAGGCGAGCCGCAGCCAATCGGAACTCCACGCAGTGGAGGCGCGGTGGTGGCGCGGGTGTACATTTGGGAGAAGCACTGACACGTCATAGCGGCACGTGCTAAAAATCGCGAGATGCCCACCTCCTCTGCCGCGGAGCCAGACAAAGGAGGCATGCGGTCTGAACAGGCTCACACACTCGCCACTTCGGAAATCCCGCTTTGCTGTGCCACCTTCGTTATGAATGAGGCTTTAGTGATTTGTTGCAAACTCTAAGCTTTTTCTCTCTCCTTTCGCACCAGCGCAGCGAGTGTACTGAAAACTTTGTGGGTGTGGGGTGTATGACAAGGGGGCAAGAAGATGCATGCATTTGCACTTTCTTTTCTTCGAACACGAGGCCTTCCTTTAGTGTGATCGGGAGTGCGTGTATGGGCATGTAGTGGGATCTCGCGGTGGCCGCATTTACTACGCTTGCTGCTCACAATGCTCAAATCAGCCAGGGGCCATTGAATTTGGGTTTATGGCACAGCCATCTTGGTTTACAACATCATGTGTCGAGAGGAGATCGAACAATTTCTAGCTGTCTTTGAGAATTAATTGTAAATTCCAGGTCATGTGCTGTGCTATATTGTTTGGTTCGCATGTTCTCAAGAGCCTCGACTACTGATCAGCAGCATTTTCTGACCATGCTGAAGAATTGCAGGGCCCCTTTAATGTTCATTTTTGCCAGCCATGACTGACAGCTGACCCTATTTACAATATTCTAAAAGTGCATATAACAGAAAGCCTATGCGATGTGCGAACAAATTACTTAGCAATTCCTTTTGCTGCCACTCGGCGAACAAATTACTTAGCAATTCTTTTTGCTGCCACTCAGCGAACCACCTTTTTAATATCTTTTCCTACTTCTCACTTCCAGTGAAAATGTGCCAAGGCCACAGGGAAGTGGGGGAAACCCTTAATTACAAGGCACCTTAATAAAGCCAAGTTGCCAGCTCTATGACAATTTTTGCATACTGAATTAGTTATGGCATGCTGTTTCTTTGATGTCTTCTTGCGTTGTGTAGTACTTGTGTGTATCAAGCAGTCCATGTAATTAAAGACAGATTCGCTGAGCTTCACGCCGTTGTTGTTTTTTTTTTTTTTTTTTTTTTTTTTTTTTTTTTTTGCTATGTTCTTGTTGAGTACATTCATGGCTTCTCTAGGCAGCAGTATGAAACAACCACATTGAATTGTTTTCTGATGCTTCAATTTACCTACTATGCTCTTTGTCCATCTCGCATACAAAATAGCTATGAATGCAAGAACACTTCATTGTTGCTAAAGCCAAAATGTATTAATGTTGCTGCAAGAAACTGACGCTCTTACACAGTAAAGAACATATGCAGACATTGCTTACTCATGTTGCAGGGCTGCTTGTTTGCTTAAGTAAATGACCTGGGAACTCTGTGGTGCATCATTAAATGTGTTGTAGGCAAATGGTGACGCAGCTTCTGCACCGTCACTTGCTCTCTCTCTATGTATCTAATGCTGAAGAGGCCCTTCATGTGCATACAGGTACCAGGCGCAAACTGATCCTTATCCTCACCGAGCAGTCCCCACCAGGCAGCCTAGTGCTCGGTGAGCCTATATCGGAGAAAGAGTACCGGGACCTACAGCAAGGCCGCAACTACTTGCGGGACTTAGTCGAGATGCATGGCATACCCGTCTTCCATAGTATGCCCGAGGCCCTGGAAGTGACCAATCGCTGCCTCAAGGAAGATCTCTGGCCTCAGGATATCCGAGGTTGCCAGGACCTTGTCCAAGTGCCGCACCTTGCCCTTGGTGACAAGTACCTGTGAGCACGCTGTCCCTTTACTTAGACATGAGTACAGATTGCCACATCTCTGTCCAAACTGTCAAAGTGGTGTGTTCTGTGGCAGGAATAAAAGCCCTGTTTAAAGTAGATGCTGTAATTTGGGTGGCTCTGCTGGCTTAAGAAGGTGGCCATATGGACACACAAGCCGGGCAATGTTGAACGCCATACCTTGAAGCTAGGTACTTCTACCAAATTATGCTTTCGGTGTCATGTATAATGCCGGCTGAACACTGCAGCCAGGATTGTGGCAGTCCATACTTCCATAGTGCTGAAAAATTTAGTTTGTCAAAGCTTCAGCTGTACCAGAAATATAACAGCACAAAATATGAAGTGTAACAAAAAGCACCCTAATAACAGGGGTGATTTGTAACAAATCTGACTTGCAACAATTTTGTGCTGTTCTGTTTTGTTCCTTTTATGCTGTACAAACATTCCCAAGCTTCTAATTTAGCTATACTTTAGACAGATCAAGCCAGTACCGTAATTACTCGAATCTAACGCGCACCTTTTTTCCGGTTAAGCGAGTTCATAAATCGCATGCGCGTTAGAATTGAGTACGAACAAAAAAATTACGGTCAATCTATTGCCATCGGCAAATCCAAAATGGCCGCTCCCTACGTGCGTCGGCATGGCGCACCTTTCCTTCCTCCGTGGCATGGCGCGTCGGCCATTTCTGCCTATGTGTTTCACATGTGCGGCACTTCGTACGTGTGCTGAGGAGTTCGTCATCTAGTAGTGCATTAGCATCGACGGCGTGAAAGGGCCGACCCCAAAAACTCGAGTGCACCACGATGCCAATATTAAAAGAAAAGTCATCGCGTGTGCAGAAACGGACGGAAATCGGGCCGCATCTCGGTCGTTCGGAGTTCCCGAAACGTGCGTGCGGGACCGGCGGAAACAAAAGCAGAAAATTGTCGACAGCAAAGCTTCACGCAAAGGCTTCAGTGGACCACAGCAAGGTCGGTTTCCGCAAATTAAAGAGCTGCTCGGCGAGTATGTGCTTGAGCAGCGAGCCGCACAGCGGCCCGTGACGACAGAACTGCTCCAAGTGCGGGCTATGCAGTTAGCCTTAGAATATAAAAAGGGCTAATGCGGAGCCAGTTTAAAGCGAGCAGGTGCTGGAAAACTAACTTTATGAAGAGGAAAGGCTTTTTCCTCCGAAGGGGAACATGCATATGCGAAAAGTTTTGCGAAGGAGTACGATGAAAAGCTTCACAGTTTTCAGAGGTTCGTCCTAAACTTGC
The DNA here is from genome assembly GCF_043290135.1 of Rhipicephalus microplus. Taxonomy (NCBI): domain Eukaryota; kingdom Metazoa; phylum Arthropoda; class Arachnida; order Ixodida; family Ixodidae; genus Rhipicephalus; species Rhipicephalus microplus. Next base: position 292,567,799 of record NC_134710.1, on the reverse strand, counting down.
GGCGCAACAACGGCTACCTGCTTGGGCAAATCGGGAATGCCGATCAGACGCCTCTTTACTTCGACATGCCTAACACCACAACCGTCGAGAAGAAGGGGGCGAAGCAAATTCGCGTGCTGACATCGGTCCACGGTAAAACACGTCAGATGGGCACAAGTTTCGCCCGTACCTCATATTTAAATGGAAGATGCTCCCGAAAGGAGTCGTTTTTTCGAGTGGTGTGATCATGCGGGCCAGCGAGAAAAATGGGTGTGCGCTGCAATCGATGTCTTACGTTTTTTTTTTTTTCGCGGTGGAAATCGGGTGCGCGTTACAATCGAGGGCACGGTAGAATCGAGTAAATACGGTAATCATTGAGAAGTCGCAGAAAGTTAGTCCACTTATTTTTCAGCGTGCAGACATAGTCGTGCATTTTTCTTGTTTTTTGTTCGTAGGCTCATTTTTTCATTAGCTTTCATATCCTCCTTCCCTGCTTCCTTCAGTTGCCTTATTTGTGTTACCATGATCCAGTCCACCCTAATATCATTACATTTGAAACCTGTGTAAAATGAGATCTTCTTTCAGTACTGTACAAGTTTCATCATGCTGAAAAAAACGTTTCTCCATTGCCTTAAGCTTGCAAATAGAATGCTGGCATTTAAGCTTTGTGGGTTATCCTAAGGCAGAATTTACCTAAACTTTAAATAATCTGTTATGCACATTTGACGTTGCAGGCATTTCATGCACACCAGAAACTTCTTTGGATAGTTTCCTGAGATTTCTCCTGGTTCAGTAAAGTTTCGTTTTTAAAAGCACTGTGATAATTTTTCCAATTTTTTAAAATTTTGCTTGGTGTAATGAAATGCCACAGTAAAGTATGTCAGTTGTTAAGTTAGATAAGGTAATATAAGTCTTGCTCATTGGTGTGATCAGTTTTATGTTGAAGTCTATATGACTAAATTGGGTGCATGAATACCCCTAATAGAAATGAAGTAGGCAAATTGCATGACAGAAAAGTGAAAAATAGTGGCCATGGCAGAAACATGTCATGTTGGCTGGCACTCAGCACCAACATATTTGAACACGTCAATGTGTTTGGGAAAGTAACTAAAAACTTGATATAGCAAACACGGATACAACGAAATATTGGTTATAGCGAAGTAAATGAAGAATAGTTTTATTGTAGATAGTGTTATGAATATATGTTTATAATGAATTTTTGGATATAATGAAGTATTTTCGTGGCAGATGTGACTTCGTTATAAGGAGGCTTGGATGCAACTTGCATTAAAGCTGTTGCAGTGTGAAGTGTCCTAAGTACTTTAGGCACGTGAAAGAAGGAAATACTGAGGAAAGGCCCTATCGTATGCCAATGCATTGAGAGAAGTGTGCCGGAAATTACATCAAATTTACGGGGCAAACAAACCGGCATGGGGCAAACAAAATAGCAGACGCTCCGCAGTGTGCTTCCCGCACTGGTTAGCTTCTGTGCGGACTTGTAGTCCCAGTGTAAACTTCACATGTATAGTTTGCATGAAGCAAAATGTTGCAAGCACGCGTTTCCCAAACTGTTTGTGCGTGGCAGACCCGAGCGTGGCATGCTGAAATACTTCGTGGAGTGTTTTTGTGCAACAGCACAGAAAGCACGGGTACAAGTAGTAATCAAGATTATTCAGCCCCTGCATCATTGTATTCGAACTCACCCAGCAGGGACTTAGGCGTGCTGCTCGCTGTAAGTCCCTTTTTTTTTTTCTCTTAGCCAGATTTTTCATTCTACGGGCTGATTAGCAGTTCTTTGCTCGTATATATGGTGTTAGTGTAGCAATGCACGGTTTTAAGAGCTTGATTCGTAGCTGTTCTGTGCAACGCCAACTTAGTACTTGACATAACCTCTCGTCAAAAAGAAGACACTATTGCATACGCAATCGTGCATGTAAAGTGTGTAATTCTAGTGCGCACACAACTAACACTCATCGAGTGACACCGCACACTTAGCCCGATAACAAGAAAAGTTTATTACCCTTCCGTATGAACAACACAGCTTCGAAAAATGCTATACGATGCCTACAACACTAAAAACAAAAGTTTGCGTGTGTTCTCAGTTGACACAATGAGTAAGAACGAACAGAGCATACGGCTGACAGCTCCGCATGCAAATACCATGCATTATTGATCAGCAGTAAAGCGAGCGTACATGAAAAGTGACATCAGGTACATGCGGCGGTGCACATGATTCACACCGAGTATACACAACATCTAGGCATTGCCCAGCTTTCCTAAAAACATGCAAATTTAGCAGCATTTGCAAATTTACTGGCCGCCGGCACCGCTTCCAAGGTTGCTGCTCTGCGGAAATCGTGAAGTGTTTATCTGCTTCTCCGCTGGGAGGCGGTGCCGGTGTTTGTGATGTGGCGGCTTCATGAATATAATGTCATGGCCTCTCCTTAGTTTTTCCTTCCTCCATGCTTTAAGCATGTTCTTATTAGCCCTTTCATTGCAATAGTGCTTGACACCACAGCTCGTTTCATTTGGAAGCGTCTGTGTGGAAGCATTGTCAGATGTGCAAATTTATTGTCACATTCCTTAGCACATACAGCCACGCTGTTATGTCCTCCCCTTCTCTTGTTTTCGATTGCGGCAATTTATAATGGAGGTCTTTGATCTTGCAGTCACGATCACGTCTCTCTCTCGCTCATTTGCAAAATGCCTATCTAGATTTGATTGTTGCACTGCATTGCCTTTATAATTTGACCACACATTGCATTGTTGGGAATAGTTGTTAAGTGAGGGTTTTAAACTTTGTTTGTATTGTATGTGAAGCAGTTGTTTGTAAAATGCTATGTAACATATAAATGCCACAAAAGCTGTTGATTTTGGATATCTGCTTACAATTCAACACATTTTCTTTACCGTTTTCAGGAAAGTTCAAGAAGCATTTAAAAGCTTCTCTTCAGATGATGGGAAAGTTCGCATAAGAGATGTAAGCACTGTTTTTTAAACTTCAAAGTCTGTTCTTAGATGCACGTTCTAATTTAGTGCACCCGCCATAGGTGGTTTACTGGTTATCGTGCTCGACTGCTGACCCCCAGGTCACAGGATTTAAACCTGGCTGTCGCGGCCGCATTGTCAATAGAGGCGAAAATGCTTGAGGCCCATGTACTCATATATAGCAGGTGCACATTAAAAAGACCCAAGTGGTCAAAATTTCTGGAGCCCGATCATAGTGGTCTTGGGACGTTACACCCCAGCAATTACTATATTATTATTAGTAATTAGGTACATTGATGTCTTGTTCTGGTGTAAGGTACACATGTGTGGGCCTTCTTCCATGTTCCTCTTGCCACACAGTGGCTTGCATACTCATCCTTGTCTCCACCATGAGTCACCTTGTGGTGCAGGACTGTCGTATATGGGAACTAGTAACTGTACACCAGACTACGCAGGCCATGCATGGGAAAAGGTGCAGAAAACTTGCTTATCAAAACAGACCATAATCAAACAAGATTCATCTCAGCGGACAATGTGTTGCCCATTGGGTGTGATATGGCCATAGCTGTTCAGGACACTAGTTGAGGAGGAAGGCAATGATCTGAAAAGAGGGCCATTTGTAAGCTCATTGCAATGAAGTATGGCTCGACTGATATGCTCTGAATTACCGTTAAACTAAATCGGCCCTGAAACTCAAGGGGCAAATCTGACATATTTCATAGGTTCTTTTTGCATCACAGCCAGGTATAGTTCTCATTTATTTAACTAATAAATTATAGTAATGCTTTTACTGAGACATGAGAAAATACATGTAGTGTCCAATTTTTTTCACTTGCTACTTAGAATATGAAATTGTCAGAGAGAGAGTAAGAAATTTTGGCTATTTTTACACGAGATAATATATTTCCTGTTTCATGCAGTGGAATAGCATAGTAGTTGCATGTTCATGGGAACCTTGTCAACGTATTAGAAATGTTTTCTAAATGTGTTAAAAAAGCGTTTCATGACCCCTTTAATTTTATAAAAAGCTTGTCTCGGAGAACCTGTATAACCAAGGAAAAATGTGTGTAGTTAAAGTAAGTGCAATTAATACATAAAACTTCATCGATCACATTCGTTTATCAGAAACTTTTCAGTATGAAAAATAGGCATCCCTTTGCGCTTTCCGTGTTGTGAGGTAAGAAGGCCAGTGAAAATGTTTGAATTATTGTGGAATGCTGGCGAGGCAGCCTTCACCGGAAAGTTGTGCAATTTTTAACTGTGTTTGTAAGTGGTGCCTCGTCTACACAACTTGCTTCTGCTAGGCTCAGGTACCAATGTAGACTACTTTTGTTTTTCTTAGGTCAAAATGGCATTCAAGGTGCTGACAGCGAGAGACCTCCCACAAGAATGTTTGGAGACACTCAGAAGCACACAGCAGCCCACTGTGGCTGGTATGATAGTTGAAGGGGATATGGAGGACATTCCCATCACATTTGATCAGTTCTGCCTCATCCTGTCAGAGTTCAAGCATCAGGCAAGGACTCCCTCTCTACTGTAATTTTGTCATGCTGGCAATGCGCCGATCTCTTTTGGCATTTGTGTCGCCACTTCAGAAAGTCAGCCAGACTGGCTAAGCTTTTGGCCCCTCTTCTTTCTTTTTTAGACCAAAAATGGCACCTGGCTTACAGAGTTCCTAACTTCCATCCAGCGTCTCTTCAGTCAAGTATATGGTATGCTCTTCTCGAATTGGATTTTTACCACCATTTATTGGGTTTTTACCTGCTAGCAGAACCGATTTGCTTACAAACATGGCTCAATCAATCAATGTAGATGTTATTACAAATGTGGTGGCTTTACAACTGCTTATTTTAGACTTATGCAATACAGTCATCAGATTCTTTGTCATTATGCTTGGCATAGTGCCATTCTTGCAAGTCAGCGTCATCAGAATTGGTGGCAGTGATGAATTGTGTTGAAAAAAATGCTCGAAGAATGGTTGTTAATATCTGTAAAGAGGCTATTCATTTGTTTTTTGTTTTTTATGAAATGTTCACCCCTACAGGTGTTTGAAGAAACTTCTCTGTTAACAAAAGCAGCAGTGCGAAACAAGGCAGTTTTTTACTTTCCTGTAAATATGTCTGCACAGCTGCATATATAAGATTCATTTAGCGAAGTAAACTCAGTTAAAAAAATTGGTGTCAGTACACCTTTAAACTAAAATATACTAAATAAATGAGCTAAATCCTGAGTGGCCATGTAAATTTTGAACCAATAGTTACTTATTTGCAAATTTGTTTGCCTAGATCTGTTGCAGTATCCTTAGATCACTATATCATATTTGAGCTGATCTGTACGAGCCAATCTGCCATATGTTATAGTGAATATCACAACTTTTCACCGGATGAAAAGGAAAACATATACTTTATATAGGTTTAAAATAGAAATAGGGATAGGAAATTGTTATTTAGTTTATAGTTGAATTTATTACGGTGAGGCTACCAGTAATTATTTTGGAACTGGCGTTGTATGTAGCAGAAATGCTGCAAATTTTGGATATCAGAACAGTAATGTTTATGTGGTTGATCTGACTATAATTGCATGTAGCTCATGAGCTTGCATTTCTGCTGCAGTAGTTTACACTGCGCCATTGGAATGTGCATTGTGTTCACTAATGTATCAGTGGCTTCTCTTATGCAGACCGCATTGTTCCAAGGTCAGCCCTATCTGGTGGAGCAGCAGATGCCCCGTTACCACCCTACTGGAGTCATGTTTACCTTGGAGGCTCCGTGAAAGACTGTAGTTGGAGAGATGATATTGCCATTCCCCTTCTCAAGTAAGCAGACGTGCTTCTCTAGGTGTTATGCTCCTATGTTTCATGTGCCTAGAGTACTGTGTGTAGTTCACCAAATGTTTCATACGCTTTAGCAGCTGTGTCGAACCTGTTTGCATGAAAATTTTATAGCTTCTGAAAGCGTGAAAGACATGTAAAGAGCCCTGTTAGAAAAGTATCCAACTTTATTTTCTTTTGCGAGCACCTGATAGATTTGAAACAAGCGCGCTTGCATCAACCCACTTTGAACCTTCATGTGCATGCATAAATTTTTCCACCTGCCAGTAGCATCAGTCGCTGGAATGCAGCATTTGAGTGAGGTAGTGTGCATTGCTCTCGTCAGTTTTTCATTGCAAGGAAAATAGCGGAGCGACTGGAGCAGCGCTATAGTTCCAAAGTGATGCTAAGTGCTTTCTTTGACTCCTGCGATGTGGTACATCAAGGGTATGCACCACAGCATCAAACAATCACCAAAGAGTACTACAGGGATGTCCTCTGTTGCCTATTTGATGCTGTGCGGCGCAAGACACCCGAGTTGTGGTGAACAGGAAACTGGCACATCCATCACGACATTGCTGCTGCACATTCCTCACACTTGGTTAAAACTTTATTGGCGAAAAGTCATACTCCTGTAGTTCAACAGGCTCCTCACACTCCTGGTATAGCCTCCTGCGACTTCTGGCTGTTTCCAAACTCAAGAGAACATTGAAAGGAGAGCAATTTTATACAAGGGAGGACATTATGGCTGCAACGACAGCTGAGCTAAACTCCATTCCGAAAGAGGCCTTTTCGGAATGCTCCCAACGAGTAAATATTCAATTTTGGAAAAAAACTTCGGTTTTCAACTCGCATCTCTTCTTAAGAAATTAAGTTCCTTTATGTTGCAGTTGGTTATTTACAGTGTGACGGAAATGAAAATATAAGTTACAAGTGCTTACTAACTACTGAATGTTGTTACGGCTCAACCTTCCTTTTTTTCTGCAGACACTTGCCATATCAGCCAACAGTGTTACAAAAAAGAAGTTATATAAAAAAATGGCGACATGTTCAAGCTAGACCAGGTACAAACACTGATGCACACCTGTGTCAAGCTAGGTAAAACTCATTCACAGATAAAGTGTTATCTGTTGAAAGTTTTATCTTTGAACATGTGCGGAAACTTAAACTTCGCTAAGCATTTGCTGCGATTTTCAGATGACATATGCCCTTCGGCAATGATAGTGACAAATTGTGAAACATAATTGCAGACTTACAATGAAAAGGTATTAAACAAAAAGGCTGAATATGAATATTCTTAGGACAATGATAATGTTGAGCAGCCTGGTAAAAGAGAAAAAAATCACGATTGGCCACCAACCCTTGAAGCTTATACAAGTGTATGTATGTATATCCAGATTAATTATGAATAGGGGAGCCCACTCATGAAAAGGAAATCCATTGAACAACAAGGAGGGGCAGGCATTCCCAAATCATGTCAAACAGTCTGCCATTGTAGATAAAGCAAAAAGTGTACAATGATTGCATATAGGGGGCTGAAACTTGGAGGTTAAAGAAACCCACGAAAGATTTAATGACCGTGCAGCGTAAATGGAATGGAAATTGATAGGCGTAACATCCAAAAAATTGGAAGACAGAAAAGTGAGCCAGAAAGCAAAAAGGGGCAGCCGATATTCTAGTTCTAATAAGCGAAAGAAATGGACCTGGGCCAACCAGGTAATGCGTAGCAGAAGTAACCACTTGTCAAAGCAATTGAATGGATACAAAGTGATGGGAAACTCAGCCAAGGACAGCAGCGAGTCAACACGCAACAGTGAGTCAACTGTCAACACTAAGTTGGTTTGCCAGCATATTTTTAATACAAGCACCAGTATGCAGCAGTATCAGTGGGAAATGATTGCATGAAAACAATTGCTTCTCATTGGAAATGTACAGTCGTAGCATACTCAGTATCAGCTGTGTTGCTTTCTTAAAAGTGAGAAAGGTTGTCTATACACAAGTATAATGTTGAATTAGGCTATGTGCCTAATTTTGTTGTCTCTGTTGCTCCCATTTTCCAACTTGTATTTTGATAAGACAATTTTAGCACAGTACAGTTGTCATCTGGGCAAGTTGTTTTACATTTGGACAAATTTCATAGGAGGACAGGACACAAAGACAAGTAAGTGGAATCATCTAAGAAACTGATGCTTCTTAGATGATCCCATGCCAACTTGCCCAGCTGTCAACACTAAGTTGGTTTGCGAGCATATTTTTAATTCAAGTACCAGTATGCAGTACCAGTATGGAGCAGTAACAGTGGGAAATGATTGCATGAAAACAATTGTTTCTCATTGGAAATGTACAGTCGTATTTAGCATTTAGCATTTACACATTTAGACATTTCATTTCCATCAAGCTCTTAACAAGAACGTTGCCAAAATTTTCGAAGACATTCTTGCTATCTTGAAGCATTTTGTTTTTACATTTTGCACATCCGGCACTTTTTTCTCCTCATGCTTATGTAATTCTTCGTTCATCCAAGGGAACACAGGCTTTTCCTAATGCTGTGTGCACACCTTCAGCTGCAGGAGATATGACTTGTCATTAGAAACTAAATGCCTTTCTTTTGTTACATTGATGTATGTATAACCAAATTTATTTTCTCTTGGTTGTGTTCAGGAAACATGGACTGACACATTCCATCCCATTCCGTTCCCCGTGGAATGCCCGCCTGAGCCCCCTTGAGATGCACATCATAAACAGCGCTCAAGTATTGCTCTTCGTCATCACAAAAACGGCACGTTGTGTAGCCGAAATGCTTGTGGTTAGTCAGCTTTCTTTCACACCGATAATCTTAGCCTCTGAAGTTTTATTTGCCACAGATGCTCTCATCTATATGTGCACGTTCATTGTGAGCAAGGGGCAGTTCGCTGGCTGCTTCTGCACCTAGCATTCAAATACATACTCAGTTTGACTGCTCTGGCAACTTGAATACGTAACCTCATACAGAATTCATAGCATATATTTTTTTTGCTTTAGGTGGAATAAAAAAAGCTGCATTTTCTATTTGTAGTGGCATATGCATTTCTGGCCTACTTTTCATGTTGAATTCCTGGGCTACTTCTTACTCTGCTCTATCCTGCTCAATAAACGTGATGTAACTGTGGTCGAAATGTTTGCTATTTGTTTACTAAACAAGATCGACAGCTTATGCGGATCTGTGGCAGTAATATTCATTTATTTTATTTAACTATACTGCAGAGTATGGGTTGCACATGTTATTGGTTATTATACAGTACAGCGTCGGATGCCAGTTCAGGGTTGATGCCATATCAGCAACTTGTAAAAAAAAATGTGAGCCATGTTACCACATCTTACTACTTTCAGTGCTGAGAAAGGATTTTTCTATTTTCCACTACCAGTGGCACAATAAAAAATCGTTCCCTTGGCACAGGCCATGTTGCAGCTTTTACTTTCTGCTATGCTACTGCTAGGTTTCACTGCAGCGTTTTCAACAAACAAAGAGCAAAGCACCGTTGGCTGCAAACAATGGCACCATCATTCGACAATAGTTTTTTAAGGGGTAGTGTTGCAGAGTGTGCACCTGTGTGTTACATTTACAGTGCAGTCAAACACTGATATCAAGATTAAAATAATTTTCTTGGTGGAGTATTTGACTGCTGTTGTGAGGCCTAAATTGTGGTACAACAAGAGTATCGGTTAAAGTGGTGTAAATATCTAGCTGCGTGTGCCTCCAAATTATGTATATACATATCGTGGCAAATAAAATCCGAAATACTATTACTTATAAGTTTATCAGACCCCTTGTTTATCACACTCGTGTGTGTTTAGAGATTTTCCTGCAGCACCACCGCTTACTTCTAGCACAAAAATTCTAGACAGTGCACAACATTTCGGGCATAGCCCCGCCGCGGTGGTCTAGTGGCTAAGGTACTCGGCTGCTGACCCGCAGGTCGCAGGTTCGAATCCCGGCTGCGGCGGCTGCATTTCCGATGGAGGCGGAAATGTTGTAGGCCCGTGTGCTCAGATTTGGGTGCACGTTAAAGAACCCCAGGTGGTTGAAATTTCCAGAGCCCTCCACTATGGTGTCTCTCACAATCATATGGTGGGTTTGGGACGTCAAACCCCACATATCAATCAACATTTCAGGCATAAACCACATCCACAATGCCACATAAATGGTGGTTATGAAGCATATTGCTGTCCCAATGATAGGCTTCAAACCACAGCTTTGGTTTGTGACAAAACAGCGCTGGTTAGGCCTCATCACCTAAGCAGTGTGGCCAATAAAGCAGTTCCCAACAAGCAGTTACAAAAAACATTTGGTTATCAGTATGGACCGTAGATGTTACCAGTAATCAAACATGAAGTCTTACACACAGGTTAGACTGACTGCCATAGTAATGATGTGTGGATCTACGCGGCTGTTGCCTAAAATGCCAGTGGCAAGCCATTTGGCCAGCATCTTAGCATGGTGAGACTAGAGTTGGCTAGCCAATGTGCTGATTCTGCGTGATTACGCAAAATGCACAGTTGTATACTTGCAGTGATATAGACCCTGGCATGGTAGTTTTGTGCATGTATAACACAGACATCAAAAATAGACAAAATGTATCCGTCCTTCCCATGTCATGAGAACAATCATGGCACCAGAGTCCCTCTTGTCATTTCGGTGCGAAATCCTGTGGCATTAGCCCACAGAAGTGCTCCACAAGAATGTGTATTGATGATGAGGAGTGTTGTTAAGTGGCACAAGGACTGCTCTTGGCGAAATGGTGGTAAGTGATAGATTGTGAATCTCTGATGTAACAGTAAATGGTGTAGGGCATTTAGTAATTTTTCCAGTGGAAAGGATGACCTTGTTTTAGGTCTTCATGAAAATATTTATATTTTTGGAGGTATGCGGTATTGCAATAGTACACTGCTCTTTTGGCACTTGCTGCATGAAATGCTGATGATGAGTAGCGTGTGACACTTCATAGCAAGTTTTAATTGACTGATGTTATCAATGTTAATGTGCAATGCTTCTTTTCTTGCCAGGCGGTGCACTACGTTGGCCAAGGCTGCAATGTCGTTCTTTGTATTCAGTACCTGGAAAGTGATGTGGTCATTGATGGAGAAAGGGTAATTGGCCTTTTATTTCAAGAACTTGCAGTCTGATCATATATGAAGTTATACATGTATGTAGTAGTTTTCCAAAAATTCAACTCCAGTTAGTTCAATCTCAACTTTACGCCCCAGTTGGCATCCATACAGTTATGTGGCACCAAACTTTTGTTATTTCGATGCTGAAACTAGCCCATGTCGAATAATTTAAACATGGCTGGTCATCTCACAAGCACGCAACCCAAACGGTGACTGCAGTGATGGTTTCAGTAGCAGCAGTCCCAACTTCGCAGCTCAAGGTATAGCGAGTATGTCAACCATGTTGTCACCCATCAAAATTGCCTATTTTCGCCCAGCTGCTCCAGGATAACTCTAATGCAAGAATGGTAGTTCATGAGTTGATTTTTGTATTTATGCAATTCTAAGGTGTGACTTTTTCTTGGCTGATTTAGTGTATTTATTGGGCAATGCCGGTGGCCATCTACAATAATCGTTTTGGTAGTTTCGGTTTTCAAAAGGTATCCAGCAGCAAATCAAAATGAAATGTTGCTATTGATATACAACTTTATGACCGAATTAGCATGTTGGTCACAAGCTGGAGTAGGAATTAATGCACCATGTGCATACTTGGATGAAATTTGGTTGGCCTAAAGGCCTAGTGGTGATGTGCTATGGGGCTGTTCAAGTTATAAATGTCTGATTTATCAATTGGCAAATGTTGCTAGTGGTGTGGTAATAGATAATATGTCCATGCAGTTTCGGAAGCTTGCGTACAAACTATGCACACAGTTGTAACAAGACTACTGTTTGCACATTTGCTGTACATAAAACCCAGTTTTTATCAATGTGATTATGGGTGGAGACTGCATAGTTAGGGAGGCATGTAACTTAAATATAAACTTATTGTTTATTACAGCCGGTTTGAATGAAATTAAATTTGTTATCCACGTGTTCATAAACAGTGCCCACACATTTCTAAAAGCACACACAAGATTTACTCAGAGCAACTTGCCATAGCCACTGCAAATGAACTCCACATTGCGAACAACATAGTCATGAATAGTAATCGTGCATATATGAAGGCATATGACCAAGAAAGTGCCACTGTTCTTGCTCACGACCTCATGTTGGTTGAATGCGAGCAAGTGCCAGTTTACTCTTTGGTATCGCAGGTTTGCAATGCTAAGCATGCACCAAGAATCTTCAGCATTAACCATGCTGTACCAATGTATGTCCGAATTGGCACAATTGTTGCCTTTAAATATAATGCATATGCACAGCGGGACATGTCTGAATCCTCCGATGGCTTGTACTGTGTGCAGTATTAAGTCCAATTTATATGTTGAACTGATTGGTACACGAGAACCACTGCTTAGTGAGGCCAGTTGCAGTAATACCACAAGCAGCTGGCTGCACTTTTGAATGTCACAATTACAAAATGTGCCAGTGAATGTGTACTTTATTTCATATTTTACTCCTATTAATTCATATGCACTGCTAAAAATTCTTGTGGAAAAAAATAAATACAACAGTATGACCTATACAGTACCGGAATAGTATGCATGCGGCACACACGTCTGAATTTATGTAGAATATATGCAATGCTTTCTTTCCTTCTGATGTAGCTCTCCGAACTGGCAGTTAAAGACTACAACCGTGGACGGATGTACCTCTCAGACTTGGCGACCAGAGCTGGAGTTCCTGTGTTCAGTGACATAAGTGAGGCAGTGCTGTGTGCTGCAGAAAGGTGCTGAGGCAACTGGCTCCCACCCCAGTTGTTCCAAACGTCCAGTACCAGCCTCTTCAATCTTCACCATTTTAAAACTTGACAGTACTGTCAGAGTGGCAGTCTGTTTTCCTTGAACTTGTAAATGTGCTCATCAAGAAGTGAAATTGAGAACCATCACGAACATGTAAATAAGAACATGCTGAAGTCTGTATAGTCATTTGTACAGTTTCATTCTTATAATTCACCCAATGAAACATTTCAGTCATACTCAAAATAAATTGCATTTACCAGTGTGTCAATGTCTCACCCTCTACCCAGCTATAGCGATTCCCAGCCATAGCAAATCTCTCCACTTACCAATTCTCACATGCTGGCCAAGATTCTAGAGAAGTGTAGGCAAGATACACATTTTGTACAGTTGCTAGGAAATAAATATTTCATAATACGACGATGCCACACTCCCTCCAGGTCTACCACTACTTCACTATGTTGTTGAGTGCACTAAATTTCCGAGTTCTTTGCTCAAAGAATAATTGCTGCATTGCATTGGAAAACAAAGGTACGATCCCAGCCGCAGCAGTCTCATTTCAATGGAGGCAAAATGGTATAAACCCGTCTACTGTGCAATGTCAGTGCATGCTAAAGAACATCAGATGGCTGAAATTTTCGGAGCGCTCCACTACAGCGTCTCTCATAATCATATCTTCGTTACGAGACCTAAAACCCTAGATATTATTAGAAAACGAAGGGTGCGCTTGGACAAATTGCAACCCTTTACTGCCGAGTTGCGTGAATTTGCGACATACCCAGGAACTTCCGAGCAAGTCGCGAAATGCTTGCCACATTTATGCCGGCTGTCAAGTACTCTCGGTGAACGTAGCTTTCAGCATGAAACATCTAGCGCCATCTTGTGTAAGGTATTCTATGCTAAAATGAATTGTTTTGCAACTAATGACAGAGTGCGCAAAGCATGTGCAGCAGCTCTCGCTTCATTTTTTATCACCTGGGGGACATAAGTTTTATCTTCAATAATTTTATTTGGTGTGCACGCATTCAAATTGGTATATCACATGTTGAGTATCGTTATGAAGTACGTTTTTTGCTGCAAGGTCCTCACTTCTATGGCACATTGAGAATTCAAAATATAGCTAAAAGTATGTATTAAACTTGCATTTTAGATAGCGGCAGAATCAATTAAAGGTTGCTATTTAAAGCTGGAAAATCAAAATTCTTATTTTGTTTGGCACTATAACTCGGGCATTAAATGAACAGATGGTCTGATCAACGTCAAGTCTATGCAGACAAAAAAAAGTGCCTGAAAATTAGTTTTCTGAAGTTGTCTTCACTTAGACACTAAGATGAGAATACTGTTTACCATTTCGCTGCTGAGATAGCTTGCAAGATTCGTTTCAGTGAACACACATATACATTGCCAAATCTAGATAGTGGATATAGCTCGGAAGGTAACTTGCACGAATACTGAAGTTTGTATGCATCATTGAGTGCTTATATTGCACCTGGTGACATTGACATTGCCCATGGGATGACTAGAAAACTCTGTCACATTGCTGCAGCAGCACAGCTCCGAGCTGAAGTCTTACCAAAAAATCCTGAAAAAGCACCACCATCTGAGCAAATGCCCCCTACTCTTTTTAATGACCAAGCAATCGCACCCCCCACCCCATTTTTGCTCACTCAATTTTTATCTTCATCCAACAGGGACTAACGGTGAATAAAAGCATATTCAAAAGAACATTTCACTATAAGCACGAATGTGCATTAAAATTTTTAGCATCTCTTTCATCGCCACCTTGAATTTTTATCTAAAACTGCAAAAAGGCCCTTTTTGAAATCTTATCAGATTATCTTTCACCGGAGAGAAGTGCCGAGGGCAGGGGGTGCACCTGATCAGGCTTTTACAGGAGCCACTATTGCCTTTTCGGTTCACTGCTTCACGTGCCATAGGAAAGGCTCGCCAAACATCGCAGAGGTGACGGCATCATGAAACACATGCAACAGACAGAAGTTTGTGACCCGACGATGCCGGCTGTGCGGAAGTGGATCACAGTTCTGTGTGCTATGTGGTCTTTCTTTTTACCACGTTACATATGCTATAGGTGGCATTAGCTGTACTCGGCGGCTTCCTTCTCCAAGCTCTCCAAAACCGAAACTGGTTGACAATGGCAGCAAAAAAACACTGTACCAAAATTCTTGTGTCTGCATTCATTAAACGTGCAACCCGCTTTATATGCATGCTCTTGTATTTCACCCCCATCACTGCGTCAACAGCTTAGCAGGTACAGACAAAATACCACTACTCTCCACATTTGAAACTTTTTATACTTGCGCCACTATTAGAGCCCTGAATTAATGTCTGAAATCGCTAACTGATGAAAACTTTTAGTAAAGTCACTAATAGAAACTAAGGCATCAAGATCACACAGGTACTGGTTTTCTTATCTTGCACTAGCGAACGCAGCACTGGGCAACTTTTCGATTACCTGTGCTATCACCCAAGGCAGACATGAAGGGTTTCATTTTTCTTTCACTATTGAATCTGGAGTTCTCACCTCTAGGTAGATGTATAGCCCTCGATATCTGCGGCTGCTACTAGAACTAGCGAACTTACCTATATAAATTTCACTCTGGGCACCAAAAGTGGCGACATCCCACTTCCTCCCCATGTGTATAGAAATGCACATTGCCATTTATAAACTTACAATGCACTGGCAAAGGCAAAATTAATAATGCTCTGCACTAGCTCCATTTCACTGGGCTTTAGCAGTATTGTGTCCTGGAGTGGGTAACACGTTTGCCCGAATTTCTCGTACAGTTCACAATAGTGACACTTTCATTGCTCTAAAAAACTAATCGCTGCAAATAAAATGTTCCGTAATAGCATTCGACCTCATTGTGGCTCACACAATACAAAGATTCAATTCTTTTCTCAAAACAATTTACATGCAGAAGAATGGCCAACAAAATTGTGGTCTCAGACAGCGACAGCACTTAGCCAATTTTTTCACAGGGCTCTAGGTAAAACAGTTACCGCAAGTTTCCCTCACCTAGCCTCCCTTCTGTCCTTCATATTACGTCGTACTTTGAAACAAAAAAAAATTCAGCAGATCCCACGTACCTTGGGAATCGACGTTACGTGAAGCATGCACAGGGAAGACGACCGTGTTGTAATTTTCTTTATTGAGCGACACGTTATGAAATGACTCTAAATATACGTAAAAATGTCGTACAGATTGAGGTATGTTGAACAGTCACACATTATACCGGGCGTCCCAGTTATCACGCAGCACGATTTAAAACAAAAACAGGAACGGCGTAATGCGAAACGAACCCAGTGCTTATGGTTCCCAGTAAACTAAAGTAGCCTCTACTAATTTTTTTGTTAATGACCATTAACTTATTTGTCATAATTATATTTCCAACTCAAGAAGTACTGGTCTAATTATCAAAATGTCTGTGATGCAGCAGATGTACACTTGTGGCAATTGCACCTGTCGGTGCAACTTGCAACAATGTATTAATTACGTGCTCATTTTTTTCTGTGAAAAACGCCCGCAAAATATGAAAAATAACATGTGACTACGCTCACAACCGCAAAAGAAAGCAGTGCCCTCAAATAATCTTGCCGGAGACAACTGCTTTGCCTCTTTTCCGTTGCCAAAGACAGTATCTTGCACATTGGCAAGGGTTCAGGTCCAGTGCCAACAACATGTGTCGCAATTTTGCAGGGACTCTTTCCTCTTGATTGTATGTTGCGATTACCATTCATTTCTCACGATCAATTGTGCTCATTGGTAACGTGGCCAGATCACTGTTCTGAGAGATTACATCCTGTGTAAGATCAAGGTGGGGCGTTTTTTTGGATGGGATGTGGCAGATAGTGCGATCTATTTCCTCCATTGCTACTGGCAATCTCAAAGTGTGTTTGAGGGTGCTTCTTTCTGATGAACGTAGCCGTCTAGTCGCGTGCTATTTTTTGTATTTCTCAGGCTTTATTAACAGAAAAAAGTGAGCACACAATTAGGACGTTGTTCAAAGTAGCGTAAACAGATGTCATTTTGACATGTGCACATCTGCCTTATTGACATTTTGATAATTAAGCCAGTACTTTTTGAGTTACAAATATGATTACGACTAATTAATTGTCATTAATGCAAACATTAGAAGTAGCTACTACAGCACACTGGGAACAATATCCACTACCTTTGCTTCACGTAACGCCATTCCTCTTTTTTAAAATCGCGCTGCATGATAACCGAGACGCCCTGTATAACCAGTTTACACTTGCACGACGCCAACAGCAACACGAGAAGTGGTGAGCCGACATATAATGCTTGTACTTGCATGGATGGAAGCCTAGGACACTGGCTACATGAATCAACTTCAGTGGATAGCACTTAACTACAATTGACGTTTACCCGACGAGAGGGCTGTATCACAGGAGTACATATGTAATGCTCATAAAATTGCATAGCCAGCACTGCAACCACAATCGACGTTTCACCAACATTGTACCTGAATATAGTATTTTTTATAACAGTACCAAGACATGGTGTGGCTCTGTGGTAGAATACTTAATTGCCACGGAGAATGCTTGGGCTCGATTTCAGGGCCCTTGTATTTATTCTTTGCATTCATTGATTGATATGTGGGGTTTAACATCCGAAAGCCACCATATGATTATGAGAGACGCCGTAGTAGAGGGCTCCAGAAATTGCGACCACCTGGGGTTCTTTAACATGCACCCAAATCTGAGCACACAGGCCTACAATTCTTGCATTCGTCAGGTCAACGCTATAATGTTAGCTTTTTCTTAACCTCCTCATTTTAAAGTTATCAATGGGCATGAACTATAAATCACCTGTGGCACATACCCACCCATGGGCATGTACCACACATCTGGCGGAAACGGTTCGATGATCATATGCAACAGGATGCAACAGCCGAAATAAAATTTGGAGCAATTTTTGAAGCAATAGAATCTTACTTTTGGAGCACTAAAATGCAAACTTGCAGCAGGTTACAGGAAATAGATTATCTATTTTTTTTGTCACGAAAGACCAAATTTGGAGCAAAGAAGGCTTGCATTTAGAAAAAAAATTATGTTCAAGCCATTCAACATTACCTAAATCATGCAGAGTAAACATAAGCACTGCTGTTTCAATAAGACTAGTATTCCGATCTACCCCACTGGCAAGCAATGATAAAATCCACATTAGCACTTGCCACGTCTCAAATCCTTTGACAGAATCAGTGAATTAAAAGGTGGATATGCCAAGCAAGCGACCTTGAAATTCGTGGAACTGAGGAGTAGGGGTGGCAAAAACTTTTTTTTTGAATGAATGCCAGTAACTTTTTTAGACATCAGCGGTCATACTACTGCTAACAATTATGTGGTAGTATACAGGCACGAGTAATTTAACGAAATTTGCTGTCTCGCGAGTAGTGCCAACAGCCCCTTCCAAATCATAATAGGTTTTTCTACAGGGCACCGATGTATTGTCCCGAAAGCGGTTTAAGCAGTGTTCTGCACGGGTTAGACTAAGTCAGTCAGTCAGTCAAGAACTTTATTAAATGTTTCTGAGGAGTCTAAGCCACCAGGGTGTCCACGAGGGACATTCTAGCAGCCGCTACTGTAGGCGACGCCCAGGTCGAGGCGGGAACGTGGTGGCGTTCCGCCAATTCTTGGGCCCTCTGGACTGCCTTTTTGGTTTCCGAGACTGGGGCTCCTGAGTGCCTCCTCCCAGTCGGACTCACCGGTGAGAGGTCCTCGAGGTAACGCGGGACATTGCCAGAGCATATGTTCAAGTGAACAGTACACTTCTGAGCAGTCTGGGCATTGTGAATCTATGTCCGAGTTGTTAACGACCAAGTCGGCCCAGTGATGGATACGATCTCGTTTGTAGCATGCGAAAAGCTACCTCTTGCGTGCATTCGAGCTTTGCATGTGGTTAGACCAAGGCCAATAAATTTTCGAACACCACTACGCCCCCCTCCCCCTTTTAGGGGCAAAGCTCCTTAAGCCGTGGGTCTGTACCTCCCTTGTATGTAGTAGTACGTAGCCACCGGTGGCACATACCCGCTCTAGAGCGGGTGTGTACCACAAGGGATGCGAGATGGCAGTACTTGGAGTGTTCACTAGATGAGTGCAGAAACGGACAGAAGAGATTAGTTTAGGACTGTAGGTAGGGGGCACGTGGCGATAAAAATGGTAAATTTGGCCAAAATGTTGTTTTTCAATGAATTTTTTTTCTACAATCCTGATGCCATATTTTACATCATGGTGAAATAGTAGACCAATATAAATAGTGCACATTGAGAAAAAAGCTTTTACTGGTGGGCTGTCGCCAAAAGCTGAGTGAAAATTGGGCTTTAGAAAATGTAAATTTGCTGCTTTGCCGTGGCACAGAACCCCCATGCTGGTATCATTGTAATGAGGACGGAACAGAGCTCAAAATAGCCACAAAGCTGCATTCTTTCAAGAAAAAATAAAGCCAGCTCCCTTCAAAGTTTCGTTTTCTTGGCTTCTAGCTAGAATTTCTTAAAACTCCATTTTCACAGCCTTCGGTCATTCCTGTGCCATTTCGCAACAAATGAAGATAGTATAGCCATTCCACTTTCTTCTGGGGGGGGGGGAAGCCGCCCCCCCCCAGACATCAGTGAATGCAGAAAAGCTGGTCATATCTGTGTGCACATTATGCACATTTTTAGAATTGGCTTTTTGTAAAAGTTTTTAGTGACACAATATGTCCAAGTAATTTCAAAAATTATTTGTATTTACTTAATCATTAAAATGTAAACCACTAGCATTAGGGCCCAGAATGGATCCTTGAGGATATTCATATGCGAATAGCCGCTTTTGCTGACAAAGAAGTTCATATTTACCATGAAGCGTTCTTGGCTATGGCAAGGCATTTTTGTCTAGAACTTGCGCCGATGGGTATTCGTTACAGTCAGCGGACCGACAGGCGCACAGCTTTGTTACTTTATCTAGTTGATTGCATCTCAGGAGTGCCTTGACCTAATAGGATTAAGGTTAGCGTGGTTAGGCTACTGTGGTTTAAGGTTAAAGTCAGTGCGTTTGGACTGATTGATGACTCAAACTGCAGGTGGGCAACACACGTGGCCTCCATTTCTCGCTGAAATTAGCTCAAGTGAGAAAATTTTGAGGCTGGTCGGGCATTTTAACGCAGTGTGGCACAATTTAAGCAAATTTCATGGTTTTGGTGCAGCTCAGCACAAGAATGGGGAATTGTACCAAATTGGCACAGCTGTTGCACCCCTGCCTGTCACATACTTCTAAACAATGCACCAGCACCGAGCACTAAATTGTTTGCATACTATGCTACAGATATCTACCAAGCAGTGAACTTTGTCAGCAAACTGAGAGGCAAGCCATCAAAATATCCAGGTGAAAAAAATATTCTGCCCCAAGTCATTTTGCAGTTTTAGTGCAGGACAATGCATGCAAAATCTTTAGTAGCCTGCACAGGATTGTATATTGTATGCTTATCAGATAAGCAGTGATGAAGTGACATAGTATTCCACAATGTTACTGCACCATGCATTGTGCCAATGCCCAAGTTCTCTAGAACTATTCAGGGTGCACTGCTCTTGGACTGCAAGAACAGAAACCAAACATAGTTTGTATGAATGTGGGTTATGTAGCAGGTTAAATTTGCACAGTGCATAAAATGTGCACCAGTTAGATTCGCATCCAAGCTGGCACAAAAATGGGCAAGAACCAGATGCATAATCCTTCGTGCTTTATTGCAGCAACTACGTACAGCAACTCTCCTCGTACAATTAAGTGCCCATCACATTTTCAATAGAAAATAATCGAGGCAACAAAAATGCACAGAATGACACTTCTGCAAGTATCCCGGGGGGAAGAAAATTGGAGAAGGGAAGGATTTACGACAGCCACACAGATCCTAGATGAATCACATGGCTTCCAGCGCCTACACTGAACTACAGTACCTTCAAGGTAATTAGAAGAGTCCACACAAACGTAAATGCAGCGCAATGCTAACTGACAGATCACCACACAACCTTTAAAAAAGGGGGAAGGGAAAAAATTCGAGCACATGCTTTTCCCCAGAAGTCAACGGACAAGACATTGCCATAGATACCAGCCTGCTGCATGGCAAAAATGACTGCACAACACTTCCATTGTGACAACATCCAATTAACTTGATGGCAGTTTATCACCATTATAGACACTAATTACACAGTATAAACTGATAAGTTGTCACATCACTCCCAAATGTACATTGTGCACCCAATACTGTTCTTGCCACATAAACCATTTTTAAACACCACCAAAACGCCTCCAGTTCATCTGTAACAAAACTACTACTTCAACAAATGGTGCAGCTACAATTACGCTGCGTACTTATTGAAAATCCTTAATAAAGAAAAACAAGGCAATCAAATGCCCCGTGTTCTTTTGCAACAAAAGTAGTTATTTCATTCAAATGGCGCAGGCACAATTGTGCTGCATACTTATACATTTATTTCATTCAAATGGCGCAGGCACAATTGTGCAGCATACTTATACATATTTTAAAAAGATATCAAAAGAAGGCAATCCCTCATGCTATGCCTGATCATTTAGGATCAGGCATAGCACGAGGGATTGCCTGCCTTTCTTTCCTGCCTCCTCCTCCTCTTGTAAATAAAGATCTAAAGCATGCAACAAAAAAGCACAGGAGGCATAAATGAAATTGTTTCCTACACAAGAACCAAAAAAGTTCTTGGTGACCCAATCTTCTACCATTCCTGCTTTATAAACACAGACTCAAAAAGATACATTCAACCACGGGAAGGCGGCAAACATGCTTAGGGGAAAATCCATATTATAGGGCAAAAATAAAAGACCCTCCAAAAAAGGTGAAAAATATTTGTCATTTCAAAAAAGCATGGCAGTCTCCTGCCCATGAAAACACGACCAGCTACAATACAGGCATGTTACACACTTGTTATTACACTACAGGCAAGTTGCACATTGTTATACATATGTATAATATTTATACCATCTGAAGCTCGCCAGACCAATTTCATTACCCTTTTCCAGAAAACAAAAACTCTCAGGACAGAGAAGGGGGCTATGAATTAGCAGTAGCATTGTACACTTACGCTCGCACACAGATAATTCCCTTGTTCCCCCACTGCCCCCATCAACACACATGTAAAAAAATGAATTCCTATCTTTGATGCCTTGCTGAAGGCAACAGGTGATCGAAATGTAAGATTAGACAGGGAGTGGGTTAGGAGAAACCACATTTTATTAAACCGTGGACCACATCAGTCCTTTATGGTAGCAGGGACAGTGTAGGCAAAGACAAAAAATAGGCAAGTCAGCACGTGATTTGCCAGAGACAACCAAGCGACGGTGAGGGCCTGACAGGCGCCAGCCAGTCCCAGCCCAGCTGGTGAGCTTCACTCCTCAGCTGCCTCTTTGGGAGCTTTGTCGTCGGAGCTTTCGTTGACCACATCTTCCGTGGTGGGCTCAGGGGCCATTGGCTTGGACTGGGCAAAGAATAACTGCGCTTGTTTGACCGCCTCAGCCTGCTGCTTGGCCTGCTGGTCACTGGTGGGCAGTTGACGTGCTGGTGGCTGCAAACATACAGCAACTTTAATGCTACGCAGTTTGGTTTTACTTTGCCCCTCACCAAGTGCATGCCTTAAAAACTAATGTGCCCTGGAGGGTTGCCACACCTGCTGAGCTCGTAGCGCAGCTGCAGGTTGACCCCGGGCCTGTTGTGTAGAGGTCAGCGTCAGACCCTGTTGGGGCCTTTGAATAGGCGCAGGATACTTGGTAGGTGCAGTCGGCGGGGTGCCTCGTACCAGGTTTGCATGCAGTGGCAGCACATGCATTGGTGGTGGTCGCAAGGAACTTCCCTTCGGAGTAGCCCCTGTGGTGGCTACACCGGATGGTGCAGACTGCCGACCCTGGCCGAAGGCGAAGGGTGATCCTGGGGGAAAGGCCTTGTTTGCCTGGGTCTTGGGCTGTAGCGTGGCACCAAAATCTGTGGCAAGCTCCAAAGATTTGAAGGGCGGTGGATGGAAGGTGCGATGAAGGGGTGGCTGCGAGCCAAAGGCCAGTGCTTGGTTCTGCTGCTGAGATGGGTAGTAGCCACCCTGGGATGGGTAGTACGAGGTGCCCAGAGGTGCCCCCCCAGGAGCTGCACGGCCAGATCCCAACAGCTGTGGTGCAGTTGGTAGGCTTTGCTGGCCCAGCACCTGACTTGTGGGCCCCGTCTGGTACGTGGGCTGTAGCCGCAAAGCAGCTCCAGTGGCTGCAAACATGTCCGGCCCAGAGTGTGTTGGTGGAGGGGGCACAAACATGCCCCCTTGGTTAAAACTCTGGTAAGGTGGAGCTGGATAGCCATGAGTAGCCTGTGAGAACTGGTGGGCTACAGGACGAGGCACAGGGTCCTGAAGCAGGGTCTGATACAGTGCCGCTGGCTGTGTCATCTGCAAGTGAAATGGGCACGTCTTTTACCTATTACATTGTAAACTTAGACAACATGCATTCTGGTGTTTAGTCAGTTAACGATGATCAATCACAAATAGGTCAGGGGATTGGCTCTAAGTGTTCATCACAATGAGTAAAATCATTAGAAATGCCCAGTGAACAATTAGCTTTACCTGTTGGGTGCTTGTAAATAGCAAAGCAGCAGGAGGGCTAGCCACTGCCTGTTGCATGCCTGCCACCTGAAGGTTTGCCATGGCCCTTACATCCAAACCAGCCAAGGACGATGCTGCTGCTGTTGGCGGTGGGCTCAGTGCGTGCAGGGCCCTCACCTGAAATACACAACACACCTTAGGTCCTTCGAACAAGTAAAACCTTCAAGTTATGCTATTTTAAAGGGGTACCGACACAAAATTTTGTGGCACAAGGATAGCTTGCTGGACCGATTTCTGTTAACATAATGCACACTACATGTGTACATCTGCAAAATATCAACAGCGAACATAGCTTGGAAGGTACTTTACATGAATTTTAAGTTTGCACATTCAATTGAGCAAAGTGACCCATGGTGAACCCCCCACTTCCCTCACGTCACCACTGTACGGTCAATACTAACTATAATGATGTCTTGGCAGACATTTTTCTTTTTGCCACGTTTGCTCCAGCTGACTACTACAATATAATCTCGATGATACAATTACAGTTTATCCAAAGTACAAGGTTGTTTCGGACGAACTCAGTTATACACAACGCACCATAATTCGGTGTTAAAAGGACAGTTTCCTCAGCCACCGCAGATGATACAACGGGTGATTGACTTATGCAACACTGCTTGTCTGTGGGAGGAAGGCTTAGTCACACTAGGCCTCAAAGGAAGCGAATGCGCTAAAACTTGCAGGAATTAGCCTTGCTTTGCCGCGGCACAATTTTATTCCTTTCAGGAGGCCTTCTTGTGAGACAGCGAAGGCAGAAAAACCCGAGAGAACTTTTTCAGCAAGTAGTAGTTGACTCCAACAAAGTTTTCTTTCACCTTCACGACCAGCTTGAACTTGTTTTAGTTTATACGAATTCAGGATAATGCGAATATTCCGTGTGCTTCCTACGAAATATCATGAAGATCCTACTGTACTCTGAGGCTCACTAGTGGTGCAGGTGGGTACTGTAGCCCTTCTCGCATCCTGTACTCCGAGGCTCCTCGCGCACCTGTGGCCGCGGCGCAAGTGCTGAGAATTTTGCATTTAGCGACACTTTGTCTCGCTTCCTGTTCGAACGGACTTGCTTGATGCGTACGGCGTGGAATTGTGTCAGAGTTCTGTGTCCGGACTCCTCACATTTTTGAGGCTCATACTACGATGGCTGAAAACCTGCTTTCTCCATACAGTGATTAATGATTGATATGTGGGGTTTAACATCCCAAAACTTACAAGAGACTTCATAGTGGAGGGCTCCAAAAATTTCGACCACCTGTAGTTCTTTAAAGTGCACCCAAATCTGAGCACAAAGGCCTATAGCATATCCGCCTCTATTGAAAATGCAGCCGCCACAGCCGGGATTCGATCCCGCGACCTGCGGGTTAGCAGCTGAGTACCTCAGCTACTAGACCACCGGGGTGGGGCTTTTCCCCACACAGTGAGGTGACAAGTGTTTGGCAGTGCATGCATGTTTGACTCATTTCACAAGATGCCAGTTGAAATATAGGAGTAACATGCAATAAATAAGTGAAAAGGTTTAACATCCCAACACTAAAATCCAGCACTTTCGCCTTCATCGAAAATGTGGTCGCCGTAGCTGGGATTTGATTCTGCAACCTGTGGGTCAGCAGTCAAGCACCATAACATTTTGACCGCCGTGGCAGGTCCCCACAGCCTACATCCATGTATTGTCTTGCTGCTTCACAGCCACACACACGCAACAAGCTGAAACCATTAGGAAAGCTAGTGTGAAAAAAATAAAAAACCAGCCCAGCACCTCTTGAAATAAACAGCGTAGTTCGGAGTACACCACTAATGTGCTGCTGAAACAAATGGCAGGGTGTGCAAACTGGTTTGACAGGTGCAGGGAAATCAAATGCATTACAGTTTCACTGTACTCACCTTCGATAAATTCTGCTGATCCAGCATGGTGTGTGCCTGGTGAGTTTGTCGCATCATGGCCTGTTGTTGCTGCTGCTGTTGAGGTGTCTGCAAGCTACCATGGGCCTGTGAATGATGATGATGGACTGCCAAAGACAAATGCTGCTGAGGCTGCACTTGAGGCTGCTGCTGGAGGTGATGGTTGTGATGAGGGTGGTGGGGGTGACCACTGGTAGAAGTGTGATGGCCAGCACCTACTACAGATGCCACATGGTGCGACAGGGGGGACGCTGTAGCTGGCTTTAGTGGAGACACAGATCTGCGTGCGCCCACAAAAATTAAAATAAAAATTAGATGCTCACTGTTGCAGCTCGAACAAATGCTAACACCTATTAAAAAAATATCTGAAATTCCGAATATTCAGACACCTTTACACTTGTACAATTCCATTGTGAACAACTGTCGGGCATGTTTTTCATTTCTCTACGATTACAGACAACAGTGTAGGCAGAAAAGTTTTTCAGGAGAGAAAGCGAGGAGGGCATCCCTTCGATTTGGAGTGGGGATCTGGCAGACGGATGTTGTCGAGTGCCATTTTGGGCTATATATATGCCATGAAGAGCGGCGACGGCGTAGTGGTTAGAGCATCCGCCTCGCATGCAAAAGGTCCGTGGTTCGAATCCCGGTGCTGCACAGTTCCCAACCGGATTAAAAAAAATCCGCTTGGTGATGGAACTGCATTAAAAGGCCTGGGGTTCAGCCTCATCAGTCATCACTGTCGGTAACGCACTCCCTCACCAGAGAAGGATTGGCCTCCCTGGTGCAGTATCTGGCCCCTACCTCCCCTATGCATACATCAATTAACTCACGGCCCTCAGTCCCCAGCAGCTGCGAAGCAACTGACCACGGCGGCGGTCAGATCTGCAACGCAGCAGAGGGTGCTAAGAATCTCTGGATCCGGACAGGCCGCCATTGGAACCTGAACTTGGCAACGTTTAACGCTAGAACCTTATCTAGTGAGGCAAGCCTGGCTGTACTATTCGAGGAGCTAGAGGGTGTTAAATGGGATATAATAAGGCTCAGTGAGGTTAGGAGGACAGATGAGGCCTATACGGTGCTACAGAATGGGCACGTCCTTTGCTACAAGGGCTTGGCAGACAGAAGAGAACTGGGAGTGGGGTTCCTAATTCACAGAAACATAGCTGGCAACATAGAGGAATACTACAGCATTAATGAAAGGATGGTAGTTATCGTGATTAAACTGAATAAGAGATACAAGATGAAGGTGGTACAGGCTTACGCGCCTACGTCCCGCCATGATGACGCGTCAGTTGAAAGCTTCTATGAAGACGTGGAAACGGCAATGAGTAAGGTTAGAACACTGTTTACTACACTGATGGGAGCCTTCAATGCAAAAGTAGGGAAGAAACAGGCTGGAGACCAGGCAGTAGGAGATAATGGCATTGGTACTAGAAATGCCAGAGGGGAGGTACTATTAGAATTCGCAGAATGCAATAATTTATGGATTTTGAATACCTTGTACCAAATACCTTGTACCTTGTGCTAAAAGTGGACATGGAGGAGCCCTAATGGCAAAAATAAGAACGAAATAGACTTTATACCGAGTGCACACCCAGGCATCTTGCAGGATGTAGAAGTGCTTGGCAAGATACGATGCAGTGACCATAGAATGGTACGATCTCGAATTCACCTAGACTTGAAAAAGGAACCACAGAAACTGATACGAAGAAGCCGATCAATGAGCTAACACTAAGAGGGGAACTACAGGAATTCAGAGTCTGGCTTCAGAACAGGTACTCGGCTCTTATCAAGGAAAACAGCCTTAGCGTTGACACAATGAATGCTAATCTGACGAGTATCATTACAGAGTGTGCAGTGGAAGTTGGAGGTACTGTAGTTAGGCAGGACACTGGCAACCTGTCCCAGGGAAACGAAGAATCTCACTAAGAAGCGTCAAGCATCACGTACAACAGACAAAATAGAGTTGGTAGAACTTTCAAAGTTGATTAATAAGCGTAAGGTATAACATGGCGAGAATTGAACACGCTCTGAAAAACGGAGGAAGCGTCAAAGCAGTGAAGAGAAAACTCGAGATAGGCAAAAAACAGATGTATGCACTAAGGGACAAACAAGGAAAGCAAAGTACCTACCAATATGAATAGGATAGTTCAAATAGCGGAGAATTTTACAGAGATCTCTACAGTAGCCAGCACAACCACGACCTTTATCTACAGTAGCCAGCACAACGACGACCTTAATATAAGGACTAGCAGTAACCCAGATGACACCCCACCAGTAATGATAGAAGTAAGAAAAGCCTTGGAGAGCATGTAAAGAGGCAAAGCTGCTGGTGAGGATCAGGTAACATCAGATATGCTGAAGGATGGAGGACAGATTGTGTTAGAAAAACTAGCGACCCTATTTAGGAGGTGTCTCCTGACGGGAAGAGTACCAGAATCCTGGAAGAATGCCGACATCATCCTAATACATAAGAAAGGAGATGACACAGACTTTGAAAAATTACAGGCCGATCAGCTTGCTCTCTATAGTATGCAAGCTATTTACAAATGTAATTGCTAATAGAATGAAGACAACATTACAATTCCATACCTGCGAAGTTCAAGCATTCTGAATCCGGGAGATTTCCGCAGCTGGAGGGGGCTGAATTATTTGCTCCTATTTCATAAAAAAAAACCAAGGCCAAACAAACAAACAAACAAAAGACATCGCGATAAACAAGAGGGGGTAGGGAGGGGTCAATTGCAAGCGCAAACATCAGCATTGCGGTCAGCTTGGAGTGACCGAACACACGAAGGTAGGGTTTCCCACTAAGGTGAGAGTCTCGAAGGATCAACACAACACAACTAGCAGAATTTATTTCCTTCAAAACAGCTCGTGTATGTCTTACTAGGACACACAAGAACGGACCTAACGGCGCAGATGGCTGCTGCAAAAGCGCGGGTCAAAGCTTTGCTCCCTACTAGATTCTTTTGACAGGGACGCCAAAACATGTCTGGCCCCTTTGTTATTGACAGTCTAGGCTGGTTTTTTGCTGTCCCCGCCATTGCCGTCATTCACCGTATATGTACACTTATCTATATATATTGACACTCTAGAAAGAAAAAAAGCCGCCCACGCTCGGTGCCCAGCTCGTCGCAATGCGCCAATGCGCGCTTACCTCTGATGCGTACTTTGCCCCGCAGATGCGAGGGGGGGAAACAAGCTTGTGCGTGCGCGGTTATCTTTCGGTGGGGAGAATTGTGTGCCTTCAGAATTGCTTTGGTTGCTGGCCCGGCCCCACAAAGGTATCTTCGGTCTATGCACAGGCCCCGTTTGCAAAAAGAGCACACTTTTCATACACAGCAAGGTATAACTGGGACACTTGTTAGTTTGTACTCATCCGTACCTGTGATTACATATCGAGCATCGCTTTTTTTTGTTTTGTTTAAACAGGGCGTTAAGTGTCGAGCAGGAAACTTTGTTAGTTCGCTTTCATCTTATGTGTATTGTTTTCGTGCGTCATTTGTGCGTGAGCTGTGTGCTGCACGTTTTGATCTACTTGCCATTCTCAGTGTTACATACCAAGTTGTTGCTGTTGCATTCATTGCTTCAACCTTGCGGCAAAACTGGCTTCGCCATACATGATGGCGTCAAAAGCGACCACGGTTTTGTCGACAGCGGTTGTAGCAACAACAATCACGCACACTGTAGAAAACAGTGAGTGCGCCGGTCACACGCGTACTTCTGAAGCTTCGAGTACGCTGCTCTCGGCCTTTGTTCGACGGTTTCCGTACTAAAGTTCGTATCACCCTCCGAGATTAGGAAATGTGTTCGGCACATCAGAATTTAAGCCCAATAGACATAGTAGAATTTCGCTGAGGAATTTCGTGAATTCGTATCTGCCGCAGTTTCGCATCATTGAGCTTCTACTGTACATTTAGATGAACGACTCTTGAACCGATTCATAATAAAATGGGGTAGGTTGAAAAAACCTGCAGCAGATTGAGCTGCTTTTTTTGTCAATGCGACCAGATAACGCACAAACACCGTACAAACGGAAGAAACGGTCCAAATTTGGGAAACTTGGCAGGTATGGAATTCAACCAAAGGAACAAGCAGGATTTCGAACAGGCTACTCAACAATCGACCACGTTCATACTATCGATCAGGTAATAGAGAAATGCTCAGAATATAACCAACCACTGTACATAGCCTTCATAGATTACGAGAAGGCCTTTGATTCAGTAGAAACATCAGCAGTCTTGCAGACACTGCGGAATCAGGGCGTCGACAAAGCACATTTTAATAAGCCGGATTTCGAACAGGCTACTCAACAATCGACCATGTTCATACTATCAATCAGGTAATAGAGAAATGCTCAGAATATAACCAACCACTGTACATAGCCTTCATACCGTATATACTCGTGTAAGGGCCGCACTTTTTTTTCGAAAATTTTGCTAGGTGCGGCCCTTACACGAATCAGGCCGATTTAGTACAGGCAGTACAGGCCAAAGGTCTGTACTGTTTATGCAACAGTAGCAGAGTGCAAGAGTCACAAATGACATGCCAGAAATGTTTTTATTCGGATTCCATTTCGCTGTCCTCGTTCTCGGAGGAGCTCGCCTCGGCGTCCGCGTCTTCCCAGAGACGGTCATCTTCGGTGCCGTTCATGGAGTTCGAAATTCCCGTTACCTTGAAGCTTTTAGCAACTACTTCTACTGACATGGCACGCCACGCATTCAAAATCCATTCACACACCTGTTGGAGCGACGCCCGCTTCAGCCGTCCTGTAGGGGTCTTCTCGTGGACGCCTCCAGCCATCCATTCAGAGTAACATCGGCGAAATTCCACTTTGAATGGTCTGTTGACGCATACGTCGAGCGGCTGCAGCACACTCGTCAGGCCACCGGGAATGACGGCCAAGTCCGTACGAGTTGCGGCAACTCGGTTCTTGACGCGGTCGGTCAAGTGGCCCCTAAAGCTGTCCAAAACAAGGAGGGCTTTCCGTTGTAACAGCCCTCCAGGTCTGTTTGCCCAGACGGTCTTAATCCAGTCAACGACCAGTTCCTCGGACATCCAGCCCTTCTCTTGCGCACGTACGACGATTCCCTGAGGGAACTTCTCTTTTGGGAGAGTCTTCCTTTTAAATACGACGTACGGCGGAAGCCTCCTGCCGTCTGCCGTGATGCACAACATCACAGTGCACCTTTGGCGTTCTGCACCAGTCGTGCGCACAGACACACTTTTCGCACCTTTTAAATCCACTGTGGTGCTTTCCGGTGCATCGAACCACACAGGTGTCTGGTCCGCATTCCCAATTTGGGACAGGTCGTATTCATGCTCCCTCCTGAGAGCATTCACGAAGCGATGAAACTTAATGACGTGGTCTTCGTACTCGCGCGGCAGTTTTTGGCAAATCGTCGTTCGGCGCCGAATAGAAAGCTGGTTACGGTTCATAAACCGCGTAGCCCAGCCCCGACTTGCCTTGAATTGTGCCGGGGGTATTTCCATGTGGCGAGCGATGCTGAGGGCTTTGACGCGTATCATGTCAGTCGATACGGCGTAGCCGTCCCTTCGTGTGTCGACGACGTAGTTGACGAGCTCGCTTTCGAGTTGCGGGTACTTGCACTTTTTCCCGCGAAACGCCTTTCGGCTCCTGTTAGTAGCGGCGAGGGCATCTTTCTGATTCATCCAGTAACGCACGCGCTTCTCATCGACGTCGTACTTTCGTCCAGCTTCCCGCTTCCCGTGCTCCTCGGCATAGTCAATCACTTGCAGCTTAAATGCTGCAGTGAATGATCTCAGATGCCGGCCCATCGTCCGTCACGTGCGCTGGCTTCTGCAGGGTTCACTACAACCAACAAAGTGACACCGACGACACCGATCTGAAGTCGCGCTGCCAACGTATCGACACGATGCTAGGAACGATGCCAACAAAGAGGCCGCACAAGGCAAATATGGCGGCGCGCTGTCAACAGCGTGGTCGGCGCGTCGGCGGAAGTAGAATAAAAGCGGAAAAGCGTGCAGCGCCATCTGGCTGTAAATGAACTAACTACACTTTTCTGGCGGGACATTTTGAACTTTTGTTTTTTTTTTTTTTTCGAAATATCCGCTTTCAAAGTTGGGGTGCGGCCCTTACACGAGGGCGGCCCTTACACGAGTATATACGGTAGATTACGAGAAGGCCTTTGATTCAGTAGAAACATCAGCAGTCTTGCAGACACTGCGGAATCAGGGCGTCGACAAAGCACATATAAACATCCTGGAATAAATCTACAGGGGATCTACTGCTACCATAGGGCTTCATAAAGAAAGCAACAGAATACCAATCAAGGGTGTAAGGCAGGGGGGTACAATCTCCCCAATGCTATTTACCGCGTGCTTACAGGAGGTTTTCAGAGGCCATAGAATGGTAACAGTTAGGCATAAGACTTAATGGAGAGTACTAAGTAACCTGCACTTCACCGATGACATTGCATTGCTGAGTAACTCACGGGACAAATTGCAACTCATGATTACAGAGTAAGACAAGGAGAGCAGAAAAGTAGGTCCTAAATTTAATCTACAGAAAACTAAATGTACAACAACCTCGGAAGAGAACAGCGCTTCGAGATAGATAATAGTGCACTTGAAGTTGTAAAAGACTGTCTACTCAGGACAGGTAATAACTGTGGAGCCGAACCACGAGACTGAAGTAACTAGAAGAATAAGAATGGGGTGGAGCATATTTGGCAAGCACTCTCACAACTATCCCTCATGAGGAAGGTATACAACAGCTGCACCTTGCCGGTACTTAGCTACGGAGCTATGCTCAGACGCGGGAAATTCCACATATCCACTGCGGGTTCCAATTAGTTCGCTATAAAAAGGCCAAAACACATGCGATTCCTCCCACTTCCCGGCTGGAGTTTGACATAGCCAATCATTTGTTATATTCATCTTCGTTATATCGCCGTTCGACTGTAGTAGAGGAGTGGACCATAAAAACCGAAATGTGGGAGCATTTCGAAAACAGCCATACAAAGTTGACACCTCATGCTGTGGGTGACCTAACTTAGCATTTTTGTCATGTTGTGAATCGATTAGAGATCCAAGTTCATTTTTTTACTTTTTGTTTTTGTCCATTGGTGGCAGAGGACAGCTTACTGTAGTGTTCAAGAAAACAGCGATCGAGTTCACAAAGGCAAGAAATCTGGCCTGAAGTGTGTGGGCCATCTGCTGGGATGCTAGCACATGTCAATGCAAGCAGGAGCCGTGCATCACAAACAATAACTGGAAGTCCATCTCTGCAGGAGTGTTCTCACTGCTCCAATCTCACTAAATACCCTTTGTTGCTTTCTGCGATGTTGGCCTATCTGGTTACAACTGCACCTACGGCTACCAACAGGCAGATCGAGTAAACTACTGCACCTACGGCTACCAACAGGCAGATCGAGTAAACTACAGAAGCATTTGCTACTGGCCGGCGCTGAGGAATCGCATCACGTGCAGCAATCGGAAGAGAACTTTGTTTCAGTGCCAGACTGCAGCATATCTAGAACAAGAGACTGAGGTTGCAGACTTAATGCAAGAGCTGTATGCTGACCTTGACCTTGAACTTTCTTTCGCTGACAGACTGCAGCATATCTAGAACAGGAGACTGAAGTTGCAGACTTAATGCAGAAGCTGCGCTCATTGCTGACCTTGAAGCGTAATTAATGCTTTCGAGGGGGCTGCGACGTTCTACAGAGCTTACACTTGAGCTAATCTTCTGACTCTCTGCCACATTGAACTTGCCTGTAAACACGCGTGCCAATATTTTTTTTGCTTCTCAATTTTAAGTTATTCGAAGTACCAGGGTTGACCTATATTCCAGTTATTACAGTAGTCATCACTGGTCATTTTGGCACAAAATCTCACGTCTATACTCATCCACAGCAGGAAAAGCGTTAATCATGATACATGCTAAATGAGGTGAAACACTCACCCAAAGGCAGCTTCACTAGGTGCCTGTGTTGGCTCTGTTTGACCCTGCTGAGCCATGCTTTCAGTTGCCGTGCTGCTCGTCCCAAAAGAAGTGTCTGATGAAGCAGAGCCTCCAAAGGAGCCAAAGCTCTGGGCCTGTACTGCAGCACTGCCAGTGTCGTCCCCCGCAACCGAGACTGCACTGTGCTCCAGTACTGTTGGCAGGGGCCCCATGCTTTCCCAGACCTGCAGAATGTTGTCTGCTATTCGCACAAAACCAGCCACAAACCAGACTGTGTTCATTTTGTCACTGCCATCAGCACGTCGATGGATGGATATAACAGTAATCACCAGTGTCATAGTTGGTGAAGACATTTCATCATATGGCAGCGGATCAGAACGTATACTCAGCTGATACAGTCAATCCCGAATATATAAAACTCAGATATATAGAATTATTGGCTATATCGAACAGCTGAGAAATCCCATTAAATTTCCCACACAAAAGTATGGGATCGATGCATTCGTATATTGACTTCTGCACAGCGAGACACACGCCATATCGCACGCTGCACCATGCCTTGGCACAGAAAGTGCATTTTTCTTGGCAAATATTGATCAATCTTCAGCCGCGTTCTAACAAGTTCCGATTAATTTTCGTGTGTAGGTGGCGGAAAGACGATGTTATTCTATCGTGCCACTGTGGTTAATTTGTTGCACAGCGCTTGCGAGTGCACCGGTAATCTACAGGTCTTAATGCGCGGGCATAGCGTTTTTCAAAAAGACCGATTGCCAAGAACACCTAAATGAGATTGTCAAGTGACTCGGCGTTTTCGTTGCATTCCCTTCCTTGTTTACAATGGCACGCGATCCTGAAAAGCATGGCCTTCGAAATACGAAAACTCATTTTTTAGCGCTTCTGGTTTTTAAAACACATGCCTCAGAGGCTACGCATTCAACTTTTTCGCATCAAAGCAGCAGCTGCCAGCTAGAAAGCCACAAATGACATCGATATTGCTAACGTGTTGGTGGGAACTCTGTGTTGTCTTTTGCGCCTTGTGGACCTCTCCTCGTTCCTGATAAATCTTCAATCAGGAGTTCAAGCGAACGTTGACCCACACATAGCAATAAACGTTGTAACTGGCACTTGGAGCGACGTCATGTAAACCAGTCTTCAACTTCACTTTAGGGCCAGGGGACGACTTCGGGTGCGTCATGACCGCTGAAAACTGTGTACGGAGCCTCAATAAATTTTGCGACCTATCTGCGTTTCCCAGCATCATCTCCGACAGCAATGAGAGACTTCATCTGTGCAGATGACAACGTAGCTGTTTCTGACTGCATCGATGCTGAGATCATGGCTGCCGTTGCTGGTGCCGCGAAAGTGCCAATGCTTTCGCTGCCGCTGCTAACCAACCTTTTGCCGCGCTTCAAAGCCTGCACCAGTATTCTGCGTTGATCAATGCTGTTGTGGCCAAAAGAAGTGAATTCTATTTCAAAAGCTTCAATGATATTGAGGATGACTGAAACTTGACGGCGTGCAAAAAGCAAGACAAGTTTACAGAGTATTTTCATGCGACATCAAGTGCAGTAACTTGCAATTTGCACCTTATTCATATACTGTGAGCGAATCGTTATGTTAACGCTTGTAACGATTTCCTAGGCCTGAACTGATTTAGGGGGGGGACACAGATCTAAAAAGGCAGAAAGTCGCAAAAAAGCAGACTTTTTTTAAGTTGACATTTTCGGAATCTGCAACTATTTTTGCACTTATCTGAGAAGTTTCAAGTTTCTTGCCTCATTATTTCTGGCACAAAATTAATTTATAACACCCCCTGAGAGATGAATCTGAGCCCAAATAGACGCTGAAGTCGCGCTTTTTCCACGCCGAACCGTTGCAGTTACGCATGAGCTATCGTGGTCATCTTGGTTTCGTTTGGAAGGGTCGTTCTTCATCTTCAATTTCCCGCCACCAGTGGCTCACCTTGCTCATTGGTTTTTCAGCAAAAACGTGTCATCGAGAAGCACCACCGCCCGATTCTATTGGCTGCTTGGGGCACGTGACAAAACCTAGGCACCCCATTGGCCAAGTGGCGTTTCCGGCGTCTGCTTCTTAATCGTGACGCACACAGACATGCGCCATTTTGTCATGGTGCTGTCGACTGCCTGCCGCAGTAAAGAAGTTCCTCGCCGCACTAATTTGTGAAGAGGGTGTAGCGATCGTTTGTTCGCTGTGAACTTCAGGAAGAGCCCCGCTATCACTCAGCACAGGGAGGATAGCAAACTCGCGGTGTTCACCGGTGTAGGCCCAACTCACGTACGAGCCCGTCGGTTGTCGACAACGTCGCCGAAAGCGGCAGTGTTTTGGAGCTTCAACAGTTACAGGACGGTAAGTAAAAAACCAGAAGTGAAGCTACGAGAGATAGCAATCTTTGCAACGACGGAACGGATGCGCAGTCTTCATTTTCATGTTTCATTCATTCATGTTTTCACTGGCACTAACGTTGTTACCTAGATCAACTATTGTTGACGATCCAATTGCATGAGTTTTGGCGATCAAGATGGTGACTGACTGATCACCTTATTTCTGCAGCCAAAGTATCAACTGTGCTCTCACACACTGTCCTTAAACTTTACATCACTGTATGGCTCTGTCGAACTTACATTTGTCATGTCAGGCACGTTTGTTTTCTATTGGTGTTTGGCTTGTCTAGAAGCTTTACTTATGTAATGCAGTTGTGACAAATTTTGTAATATTGCTGCATTTATATACTTGGCACTATTTATATTGATAAAAAAATATTTTCAAGAATACACACATGTGTGTCCATGTTTTTGATAAATTTTTATTACTCTCAATGTGCGTGCTGGTAAGGCGGTGTTATTCCATCACGCTGATCTAGTTAGCATAATTTTAAACTATGCGAAATTCTAAACTATTTTTCAGTAAAAAGCGAGACCTCTTTATCCCCCCCTTCCCAATCCCTGAAATAAAGACAAGCTAGAGCACAACCACCATCCCAGGGCAATAAATTGTACCAACTAACTTATCACTAGGAAGAGCAACCATAAAATATATCTAATTGCTATAAAAATGAGCACCAAGTAATAATGAAGAGGCACACACATTCACCCATTGCACTACGAAAGCACACAAAGAGAGTTGTTACCTTCTTTACAGATGCTATCTTCAGATTCAGGTCATCCGTAGAAGGTGAAATGGGAGAGTTGGCAGAAGTGATTTCACTGGATAGTGACCGTGTAATAGCTATGTGTTTAGCCTGCTTTTCATCACTAAACTGGGCCAATTCAGAGTCAAATGTAAAGTCCAGCTTCATGTCAACGGTGTCTTCACCCTGCGCACAAGAAAAAGCAGTTTTCAGACAAACTCCTCAATCAGTGTTTCAGCTTTATGATTATCTGAACAACCAGTACATGCAAAATAAAAAGAATAGAACTATTTACTCTTGACCAAGCTTCGATTTGAAGTTATTCAACCAAAATCAATATTCGCTTCGAAGAGAAAATTCACTATTCACACAAGGCCATAAAGGAGATATTTATCAAGAGCTTCCCTGGGAAATTTGGCGGGGGCAGGTGAAGGTACCCCTTACGTAATCCACTTCTCTGATCACTAAATAATGAAATGGTGTACGAACGATACTGTTTTGGAATACGTTTAGTAGACGTGAATGTAAACGTGAATTTAGGCAAGGCTGAAAGTAATGCTGAAGACGAGTAGACAGGATCAAAGTCTGCAATCAGTCACTTGAACTCGCACTCAATTTTTTTTTTTTTTTTGAACTGTACAACCTCAGTCAGACTCCAGCTCACCAAATACTCACCCGGACTCATACACACGACTCGATCCAAGATTGTGTGAATGGACTCATGATTGATTTTGCCGACCTACGATTGCGGTTGATGCAAATTTGATGATGACAGAAAATTTAAGGTTGTGTAAGATGGACTACATTATATCAAATACGCCACGATTCAGTGTTATACGAACGGGTTCCCCAGTCACCGAAAATGACAAATACGCGGCTGACCGCTACACATGAACGGCACACAACAGGGCTTGTCTCTTGGAAGGCCTGTTCAACACTTGACTTCAAAAAGAGCAAATGCTGCAAAACTCACTGGACTTTCCCTTACTATGCAGCCGAAGTGGCCGGAAAACCACGCCGCGAGACCGACAGGAGAAAATTGGGACGTATACCAATTTTTCCGCACCACGATAGCAGGCTGCCTTTTTGCTACACGGCTTTGGCTACACAGGCTGCACTAAGGAGAAAATTGGGACGTATACCAATTTTTCCGCACCACGATAGCAGGCTGCCTTTTTGCTACACGGCTTTGGCTACACAGGCTGCACTAGCTCTCAACAGCATGGAGCAGCATTTCTCTTTTGGAGCAGTTTGGAGCACTTGGAGCAGCATTTCCATCACTGAGGTGTAAACAGTTTTCTTTCGATGCTTTGGATGCATAACTAGAACTCTACGAATTTGAATGCACAGGAACCGGGCAAAATGGAATGAAGCCCGCTCTAACGCGGTCATTTTGGTATCGAAAAGCTGTCGCATTTGGCTTCTCTTCATTGCTCAGTTGAGTAACACTGAGCTGGCCACTTTCACAAAAAAAGAAAAGAAAGTAGTAAAACGCCATTGGCCACTTCTGATCACGTGGTAAAATGGCATCATCCGATTGGCTTAGGGCGCTGTATTTGAAAACCTGGCTCATTGAGGCACCATTTTGGCTTAGGGTACGATCCTACGACGAACGCATTCTGAGGAAAGAGAAAGTTCCACTCTGTATATCATATAGGCCAAAATTAAAAACGGGCTAACGGCACGACATCGCGGGTTTCTACAGGCGATCAGCAAGCGAGCGTCCTTGCTTCAGCACGCGATAATGATGATGGAGGTGATTGCGGTCCGCTCCACGAAGGCTTGGTATCGCACCACTCTGTAACCGATGGGCAAGCGACTCACAGTGCCGGGGCATCCGACATCGTCGGCGCAGGTCAAAGCAGTCTTGCAAGATAAGGGCATGCTGTTGTCTGGCTTACAAGCGACAAGCAAGTGACCCGCGAAGATGCAACGGACTGCGATCTTCCCGAGAACGACTGCATTCTTCGTGCCTAGTCTAGCCTTGTGCGTGTTGACACTGAAGCTGTCATGAGCCGCGACATAGTCCAAGTGAGTGCTCGTGAGCAGGTCATGCCTGAACGACTTGAGTGAACACAAGCGACAGCGTCAAAGACTGCGGTTTTCCCCGATGCAAGCGACGAGTCGTCTGTCTCCGCTGCGGACACTGCAGCTTCGTATTTGATGGTCTATTTGGAGATCCTGAATGGGCTGCTTCGCCCATTCCCTATGGTGCAAAGTATGCAAAGTATGTATATGGTGCAAAGTGATGCAAAGTATGTGGCGGGTGTGCGAAACTAGTCACGGGTGACCGCGACTACGGCCTTACCGATAGTGAAGTGCGACTGGTGACGAAGTGTTGACGACATGGAACTTGCGCAGAGTCGATAGTGAAAAGGTGTGCAATGCATTCGAGATAAACATTTTATTCACGCGCACAATGCTCTGTAGCGGGAACGGCCAGACATTCATGATATTTTCGCATCAAAGGGTTTGTTGCAGAGGAGGCTGCTCAATAAAACTTTTTTTTTACTTGGTTCTCCAAGTGGCAATTCTGATGGTGTCATATTGGAGCAACAATATCACTGGTTCTACTCAACCAGTCTCAGTAATTCTTTTTTTGTCAGAAAAGCGATGAATTGACAAGTGCAGTAGAACTAATACGTAGTTACATATTATTAAAGAACATTTATAAAAAAATTTTGTGAAATTATTACAGGGCTTTCCAAATAAATATTCAGATGCCCTAATTTTATTAAATATTATTCTAAAATATTCATTTTTGCCTTATTGAACTTGTATATCATCCTCGATCTCTGTAGTGCTGAAGACATTTCCATAATTAGGTCCAACCTGTCCTGAAGTGTTTTTTCTCGATTTCTCAAAACTGCGTTTTTGATCATGGTGTAGTTTTGGAGTGACGATATCTCTCGTGGAACTTGACCTATTACAGTGATTCTTGTTCTTTAAGAACGGGGATAAATGGGGAGTGCAGTAGGCATAAAATTTGAACAAAGAACATGAGAGATGTTTTCAAAAAGTAATAATTTCTCCAAGGTGTTACTAAAGCATTTTGCTTACAAAAGTATGACATGCTGTAACTTTGGCTAAAATCAGTCTAGAGCATTCATTTTTGTAGCACTGCAAGCTCCTACTATACAACATCATTTTCACATGGCACTGTCTTTTATTACTACCAGCTTTCAAGAAAAAACGC
Organism: Rhipicephalus microplus; assembly: GCF_043290135.1. Lineage (NCBI taxonomy): Eukaryota > Metazoa > Arthropoda > Arachnida > Ixodida > Ixodidae > Rhipicephalus > Rhipicephalus microplus. The sequence goes on along the minus strand of NC_134710.1, from coordinate 292,528,284 downwards.
CTCCAAATTATTCAATGCAAAAAACAAATTTCTCAATATTTTGAAAAGTACTTGCTCCACAGAAAAAGTAATATTTGAAATCAGCAGGTCAAAATACATAAAAGATAGTAGTTTGAACAAAATTTGCCAATAAATAAATAATATAATAAATAAATAATAATAAATAAATAATAAATAATAAATAAATAAGTTGTTTAGTGGCCCCTTAAAGGGCCACTAAACAACTAGAAGGTCCAAATATTGTGGTAAAGAGAAATATGTGCACTTTTACTTCATGAACATGCTGCCGCAAGAATTTTGCAAACACCTGCTATATTAAGGAAGTTGCAGGGGCTACAGCTGGCTTCTAATTTTCCCTGGCCCCGCCACCCTTCTTCAGAGGAAGTGGAAGGCGTGGCCAGTCGTCGCGACTCCGCCCACTTCGGCAATGCGACAAGATGTCAGCGATTGAAGTCATCGGTGAACTTGATTATTCTGCCGTTGCTTCTCCGCAGCCCAGTCACTCGATTTGGAGCAGACAACGATTTGTAACAAAACTGCATTCCAAAACCTGGACATGAAGTTGGCCAGATTTTACTGAAGTTCGAGTTTTTTGGGAGCACACTGTCGCGCCGTCTGGGAGCAGCAACACAAAACGCAAATAATGCACTCACTAGTGGGTGTGGTGATCAACAGGTGACGCGACAATATGTTCACTTCCAAAAACTGGGTCAGTGAAGTGTCCCGATTTCAATGCATGGAGCCTGCAGGGATTTTGCAACTCTTATGATTGAATAGCTCCATCATAGCTGTGGGTGGGAACAGGAACTGTCGTTGACTTCACTACTGTTGGTTGAGACCTAAACCAGACCAATCGACAAGCTGCGTCACATCGCCGTTCGCAGAGTTCTCACTGCGCATGCAAGGAGCGCAAAAATTGTTTTTCGAAATGGAGGCTTTGTGTGGTGCAAAGCTCTGTAATATTAAGAAAACGCGATCACTGCAGTCTACTCTACGAATTACCAAGCTTATTTAGAGGGTGTAAAAAAAAAAAAAATCGCTGCCTGTTGACTGGCCCTTCAAAGGAAGAAGGAAACAATACAAGGTGAGGGTTGTGTTTTCCGCACCTAAAGCTTAGTAACATTTCTTTCGCAGAGCGCAAAAGGTGGCAGCGGTCTGCAGTGGGCAGAGAAAAGTACTATTAGAGGCATGCCAATTGTTTTTTCAATTGTTGTGCAAGAGTTGCTAACAGAACTCCTCTTGTGTTCACATATATACATTGTTCAGACTGGCTGATGTATCAACACGCGCCTCAGATAGCATCAAAATACATTGAATGAAGCCATCTCATCACACCTCCCGTTTTCAGTTATGCAAATGCAATTTCATCTGAAGGCCTGGTAGTTTTGCTCAGTTTCCCTAACCAGCAGCGCGAGAAATCTCGGAGACTTATCATAAAGGACCTTGTTTAAGTCAATTAACCTTCACTATCGTAACACAAGAAACTTGACTTTATTATTCAACTGTAAACACGCGTCTCAATTCTTAGTTCTTTTGTACCTCTTTGTGACATGCTCGATAGACGCCCCGTTTTTTAATATATATTTGTTAACACGTGCGATAACCTTCCAGTCGCGAGCGAGCGTTTCCGGTGTGCATATTTCTTTCCTAGTCCTACTTTTTTGTTTTTGCCCTGCATATAGGCTTTATTGCAACCTGCAGTTACAGTGCCAAGGGAAGTTGGCAGATGCGTATGCTGCGAGCGACCCACACTGGTCTAATCAATGTATCTTATTTTATGAAATTGCGCTTACTTCTAAAGCTTTCCGTAAGTATTCCAGGACCATACAATTTACTCTTATACAGCATCAAAGGACATTGATTCCTAATGCATCCATGAATTTGTGAACAGTGCTTGCACCTTTTAGGCAACCAAGTTGTACTGTTCTTTTATTTACGCTAAAGGTGGACTGACGCTAAAGTATACTAATAACTGACGCGTTTGAGTGTGATGGCCTATTCCACCAGCTTGAGCGGCTCAAACATTGAAGTTCATGAGTGAATCACACAGTATTATAATGTCTTGTCAAATCACTTTATATGAGAAGCGCTGGCACGATGTGTACGGAAAGTTGAAGCGGGAGGCCCTAGCGCTCGTCGCGGCAGCTGCTGCGGTGTACCAACTTTTCCCATAAGCGTTTGCGTGCCCTTTCGAGGTGCTAGTACGCTTGAAAAAGGTCTATTAGTTCTTGTTTATCTTCACAATGAGCTTTCCACTACAATGAGAATTTGCACTACAACGAAAACTTCTCGGTTCCTCATCAGCAGCTCATAGGAGTTCTTGCCACAACGAACACTTTATTCTCTGCCGTCCCCCGCTTCAACAAAATACGACGTTGCCATTCCAGGCTAAGATATTTAATTCTTGCAGTAAACACAATCTATAACATTTGATGCACTTTCAGAAACTGAAAATACGTCGACGAAGTCTAAAACAAGCGTTGGCATCACCAGAAACCGCCACTGTTTACCAAGCATGGGTGCCACCATTTCTCAATAGCGATGGCAATGAGACTGCCCTGCTTTTGCCACAGGCTTGCTTTTGAGCTGCAGACTAACCGCAATCTGAAGCTCAGTCACTCAGTTCATGGTTTCCTTCACGCAGCTGCTAGATGCAACCGCTGAACGATGCCTTTTCCAATGCCAATGCGTATCATTCTGTTTGCGCTTGGGCCGTGTGGTAACATGTCAGAGCGGCTGTTCGTCTGCATTATCAACCAGCGGCGAGTGATGGACGATAACAATAGCACAAAATAAGGCAAAAGTCACCGCTTCACGATACCCCCGCCTCCATCTCAGTGTTGTCGGATACACTTTGATGGCAGACAGCTGCTGGTGTCAACGTGTTAATGCAACTGTTAGGTTCGTTCAAGAAAGCTGTTGTGGCTATTGTTTCAGCACGCTTTTCACCATGCCGTTGCAATGCATGGGTGAGAATTGCGTCGCGACACTCCTGGGGAAGAGTAGGAAGCAGCCGACACTTAGAATTTCGGGAATAAAAGTACCTTTGTTTGGGTAACTCAGATAATTGACTGCACCTACTTCGCTTTACAGGTGAAAGAACTACAAACTGCTCCTTGGTGCTCACTGCTCTCGTTCTACCACAGTGGTTTTACTCCTGTGTGACAACTGAAACACACTGGCTTCGAAGAGAGCACTTTCAGTGTGCTTTTGTGTGGTCCTCCTTTGCCAATATAATTTGCCATTAGAAAAATATTCTAAAATATTTGATACAATTTCAAGGGTGGAACAGGGTACATGGGTATGGGAACAGTCCTAACAGCAGGCTAAAGTGCTTTTTGTACCACGGTTGGAGCAGCCAGAAAGAAGTTTTGGAGCAGTAAGAAAATTCAGAGCATATGTAGCCCTGTTCAAAGCACTCGTGAAGATATATTTGTTCAATGCTGCACTTTTCAAAAACTCAGCTAAATTGTGCGTCAGCCTCATTAGTGTGAGAAATTATATGGACGCTTCCGGCGGGCTTCTGCCATTGCAGTCATGTTTCGTATAAATTAAAAATTGACAATATACCTCTGCCACGGCCGCTGGATAAAAAACAAGGTGCGGCTAGCTGCGTCGCGTCGCAGTCAATAGGCGAGCGCGTCTGGGCAGAGTTGACAGTTTCGGCCACTTTTTTGAGGAGGACGCTGATGCTCCACCCGTCGAAACGGATGGCACTTAGTGTTGCAATGTGATTGCATGACGATTTGTGCGTGTCCTTGCACTTTTTCACGCTTATTTTGTGTGCTATCATGTGTGGGGCAGTTTACCTCGTGTTTCCTGTGATCGATTAAGATTCTTTGGTGCACACGTGCGTGGCCGACTTTTTTAGTGGTGCGACGCCCAGAAGCTGTTGTGTGCCACTGAGCAGCTCGGACGCAAAAAAAAGAAAAAAACTACACTGAAGCACAATGTATTCCCCTGCAATCTACAGTTTCAAGAAGTGTGACACTGAAGCACAATGTATTCCCCTGCGATCTACAGTTTCAAGAAGTGTGCCGGGATGCGTATTATTCGTAACAGAGCACTAATTTATCTCACAAACGAGCTCTGATGCAGATGCGCGCAGCCGCCTGCAGACCACAGTATTTAAATTGTGCGTGCTTTTCGATGGGCCGATACGGCAGCCCTTGGAATCTATATGGCGATGGCCTCCCCATGAAAAATCGTAACTCTTTCCTTTCAAGCGAGTCAAACGGGCACCATTTATAGAAAGTATTGAGGCCTATACTCTACGACAGATTGGCCTTCCTAGGGCTAACTGTTCACATATGTGGTGTAACAGGTACTCCCAATAACGATTCAGAATCAAACCTGTGATGTGCAGCTGCAAAACGCATTGTTTACAGCCTACTGTGCCCTATAGAAATGCGTGTGAAAGCGCTTATCCTGGGAAAAGTGATGGCACCCAAGCAGGTGCGAGATGAGCTAGGCCCATCCCACCCCTTCGGCGGCACACAGCAGGATGCATCTTGTTTTTTATCCAGTGGCCATGCCCCTGTGCACCTTATGTTCTATTCGCCAATAAAAGTTTGCGAGCAAGGGCGACAAAGTAGAGATCAAACGATCTGGCCCCTCTTCGGCATTCGGACAACGTGCGCGATCTCCGATATCCCCGCCCAGGAGGCCCGTAATTGAAGCAGAAAGGAAGCGCTCTGCTTGTCTAGAAAGAGCATGAAAAAGATAAATATCTGGGGTTTAACATCTCAAAACTACCATATGATCATGAGAGATGCCGTAATGGAGGTCTCCGGAAATTTCTACCACCTGGGGTTAACGTGCCCCCAAGCCCGAGCACACGGGCCTACAGCATTTTCGCCTCCCTCGAAAATGCAGCCGCAGCAGCAGAGATTCAATCTCGCAACCTGCGGGTCAGCAGCTGAGTACCTTAGCCACTAGACCACCACGGCGGGGCAGAGCATGAAAAAGAAAAAAAAAAACAATGAAGGGGGGGAAGGGGTCACTCGAGCGACAACTATGAACTTTGCTTCTAAGGCTATGGTAGCGTGCAGCGCCACGGGAACTGTACTGGCGTGCAACGCTGTCTGAGCAGTCATGAGCGGGCGGCTCGCATACAAGGCTGCATCATGCACTCTCACTGCAAAGAAACGGTGCAGAAAGTGTTGCTCTCCTCGAAGTGGCTGTGGGAGAACCACGCTTCGGCGTCTAAAAGCGCCAAACAAGAAAGCCAAGCATTCACGTCAACGAGCATGTTCCATTTCACTCAATGTTATCTTCTTCATTGTTCTCGAACTGCTTCGATGTGCGTGATATTCCCGCATATAAGGTTCAAACAATTTATAACAATGGCCATATTTTCATACACTAGCATTTTGTACACTTGTGTGAGATTGAAACCAAAAGAATCAGCTGCCAGCCTCACTTCGTATAACATTACAATTTGCTACTTCTGCTACTATCGCATTCGTTCCTCCCCCCTTACGGTGCAACTGCGACTTTTTTTTTAGTTATGTACAGCCACCCATGTATATTTTTTTTTTACCTGAACACGTGAGCGTCAGCCGCCGAGTCAATAAACGCGAAGCACAGCGACCAAATGATGTTTGCAGCGATTGCGTGCACACAGCGATCGCGACTACGCCCTAAGGATCATAGTTCACAACTACGATCCTTCGTTTCAGCATTCACAGTTTTTACGAAACCCGAACTATAACTGTTTTGAAAAAACCAACAAATACAATGTTTCAGCCATAGTTCCGGGCACGGCACTTGATCAATTTCGCACTTTGCGGCTGAATTCTGATGCTGAGGCGCAGTATGGCGCTGATAGGAGAGTTTGGCGCAGCAAGGGTGGTTCGGAGCAGGATGGTGCAGGTAAGCAAGATTGGCACACAATGGCACAAATGACGCAGCTGTTCCACCCCTGAATTTGCACTCACACGTGAATATACGAATAAAGCACCGCATCTCACATGAACAGCTACTGAAGACTAGAGATGAGCTAATAAAATGTTTAAATCTTATGCTCTAGTCACAGCAACTGACATGAAAACCACAAGGAAAATATAGAGATAAGCAATGCACTCACCGCACCATTGCTAGGCGATAGCGTGGAAAGTTTTTTCTTGTGATAGCAATTATATGAACACTTGTGATGGGCTTTTACCGTGACCTTCATATTCTGTGCTAAGTCCAACTTGATAACATCCCGCTGCATGTTATACCTGCCATCGAATGCTCAAGCAGAGAGGAAACGCGCCACCTGTCCTGAAGGAGAATGAGAAGACACGGGCGAGGGGCTGCTCAAGCAGCAGTAGTGAACTTGGATTCTAAGAGCACAGTCATGATAGCTGGCACATGAGCAATCTCGACAGGTATAAGTGCACGGCTAATATACCCTTCTACATATTGCACCCTCCACAAAATGACGGCGAAAAGAGCCCTTCTACCTGTAGTGTAGTATTCTCTCACACTAGCGTTATGCAATATCGGATTCCAAAGAGTTAGCTCCCATACTTACTATATATAACATTACAATTTGTTGCTGTTCATGGCTTTGCCCATGCATTGAAACACAACTTTTCATAGTCTGATGGTCACTATCAGATTGTATGTTGTGCTCGGCAACGGTGCAGTTTTCATGGTCTGATGGTCACAATCAGAGTGCATGCTGTGCTCGACAACGGTAACAGCTCCACTGTTAAAAAATAGTTACATAATGAGGTATGAACACAGAGGCCACCTCACCTTAACAAGATTCACATAATTGTTCATTTGACTCAAGATTCATACATGGTGTTAAACCCCTGCACGGTGCTAGCTAGTAACATGCATGAATCAAACAACATGGAATATGGATGCAACTGTGTCTTTTGTATATCCAATGCGTGTTGCTTGGTCAATGGTAAGACTGATAAATTTCGCGTTGTGGACGGGAATGGCAGTTTGAGCGCTGGTGGTCAGATTGGCCACATACTTCCTAGCAGCTCGTGCTCGAGCTTTATTACAGAGCTAATTTATTCTGCGCTTGAAGATCAAAGGACTGCCATGCTACTCCCACTTTTACTGTGCTTCATCTGAACACACTTCATTTTTACCATGTCAACAAAACGAAAAACTTGTCTACAAATGTATATGCCCACGCCTCATGTAATGCCCCTTTGTGGGCCTATGAGATATTCGAGCAAAATAGTAGAGACATAGCCAACAAATTTATGGCACTAAAAGTTACAAAAGTGTGAATCTGCAGTATTTTGTTACAGCGGCATAGACTCGAACCCCTTTACAATGAAACTGATGGGGCGCAGAAAAAAACTTCATTGAAGCGAAAATTTCATTGTAGTGAAATAAAGAAATATATAGCCGACCTGGGCTAGCAAAACAAAGTAACTTTTACAGTAATACCCCGTTAACTCGAACTCGCATATTTTGAAAAATTGGCTAAGTCGATATTTTTCGTGGCACCGAACCTTCTTCGTTACGTCTCATGTATTTTTTCCCCTTTATCTCTAAGCATTTCTGCATCGGATTGCAGATATCTCAAAATCTTGAGTGGGAGTAGAACCGAAACTCTGCCACCGGGCCATCACACAAGATTTGCATCATGCTGCTACGCCAGAAATCCGCCAAATTTTTACTTTTTATTTCTTACTTGGCCGCGCGTGCCGCTAAGATGACATTTTCCGCGAACGTATGTCTGAGCCTAGCGGCATATCAACTTTGTCGAACAACCCTGTGGCACGTCATGCGACTCCCGCGCAGCAGGCCTCGCTCTTTGCTTCACGCTTAGCGTAGTCGCATAGTTTTTCTTGTCCGTTGGGCAGTGCTCGTTTTTCTAAGGTGTGATTTCCATTCGGTCTAATCTGCGCAACGCACGAGGTACGGATTTAACGCCAACTTTGAGGAGTGGCGATTTAGTGCGAGTGTGGCAAGCATGGCATCCCAAAACCAGTGCAAGTCGCTAATGCTAGAAATGAAGGCTGCCTTAAGGGGAAATGCTACTCGAAGACACTTTTTTTTTAATAGTCACCCTAGAGCAATGAAACTTGAGCTGTTTATGGAACTTTTTATGCTGATTACAAATATATAATTAGTTTTCTTGTAAGTTACACACTTTTAACTCTGCAACATGACAAAGTGAAAACCTTAACCCTTTTGCCCCCTCTTTTCATCCCTAAACTTCTGTAATTTTTTACCATTCATAGCTCATAATGCTTCGAATAAAGTGTAGAGTGCAAAAAAGAAGCACAAAAGAAGAAGAGTGCAAATTAAGAAGCACATACAATATATGTAATACGTGTGAAAATAACAGACGTAAAAAGTCCATATTTCACCTACCCTAGTAAAGGTATACATGATATTTTTAATATGCAATAAAATATTGAAATTTAAACTAGATAATTGCATTTGTCATACTTTGGAAAAAATTCGGGGCGAAATTTCATGCAGATCCGAGCACTAGAAGTGCCTTAAAAAGGAGGAGCACATAGGAAAAATGGCGAAATTTGTGTTTTGAGAAAAACGAGTTTTAAAGTTGAAATTGAGTTTTTATTTATGAAGGATATCATTAAATATGCAAGCGAAACGCCGTTCAAACAACGATCAACAAGTTTTTCAAGCCACTGCAGCTCTAACACTGGCTACCCTGACGGTACCTGCTGTCTGCTGAATGCATTTTTTTTTTTATTAACGGCTCTTTTCAGAGCCACCCCACTGATGCTTTGGCAGAGTTTCGAAGTCTGGTACTTCGACCTTGACCCTCTTGATCTGAGAAATATCAATGAAATGGTGCGTTTTTTGCTTGCATTGAGAAATATTAGCAAAATGGTGCGTTTTTTTGCTTGCATTGAAAATTATCAGTAAAATAATGCGTTTTTTTTTTGCTTGCATGCATTTTTTCGGACTGCCGGAATTTTCAGACGGTTTTTCGCTCCCTAGAGGGTTCGAAATATCGGCAGTTGACTGTAGTGATTTTGCTAAAAAGCGCTGCATTTTCCCCAGCGATTTGCACAACTTTGCTTATCTCGAAATTTCTCTTGGTTTTTACAACTTTGAGTCAACGAGGTATTACTGTACTTCCAAAATTAGAAAAGGGTCGGCTGCTTCATTTTTTGTTTCCCCAGCAGCAGCATACAGACGGGATTTTCACACATGCATAATGGCACCATGTAGAAAAGGCGTGCTGAAACAACAATGGCCACAATGGCTTTTGTGAAGGAGCCCAACAGTTGCACCAACACGCTAACAGCAGCAGCTGTCTACCGTCAAAAGGTATTGGACAACGCTGACTGAGACGCAGGTGTGGTATGTTGAGCGGTAACTATGCTTTATTCTATGCTATTCTTATCCACTAGTAAGAGCTAGCTTATGTTGATAACGTGGACGAACAGCCGCTCTTGACCAGTCGCCACATTGGCCAAGTGCAAAAATAACGAAAAGCACTGGTTGAGAAAAAGAATCGTTCTGCGATTGCACCCTGCAGCAGCGTGTAGGAATCTAAGCTTCAGCTCCGTATTGTCTGTGGCTCAGAAAGAAGCCAGTGGCAAAAGCACGGCAGTTTCACTGCCATCGCTATCGAGCAATGGCGCCCTCCATGTTTAGGAAATGGCGGCTGTATCTTGTGGAGCCAATGCGCATTTTAGACTTCGTAGACATATTTTTATGTTCTGGAATTACATTAAAATGTTCAACATCTTGTGGAGCCAATGCACATTTTAGACTTGGTAGAAATATTTTTATGTTCTGGAATTACATTAAAATGTTCAATATTGTGCTTACTACACAGCATCAAATATTTTTATACATATAAAATGAATGAAATGAAATGAATGAATGAAATATCAGAGCCTGACTTGCATCGTAAAATTTCGTTAAGTGGGACAGCCGAAAAGAAGTGTTCATTGTGGCGAGAATATTTATGCATAGACGCCTACGGAATGTTGACGGGGAATCTAGAATTTTCCGTTGTAGTGAAATTTTTGATGAAACAGCGTTCATTCTTGTGGGGTTTGACTGTACAACACACAAGTGAAGCCTAACCAAGCAAATTTAACACACAGACTTCATACAGCCCTTCCAGCCCTGGCAACTGGAGGCCTCAGTTGCGAAGACCAAAAAGTCTTGTTCGTATTTTATACTTGCTTTTTTTTTAAGAAATGAACTAACAAAATGCAGTTCAAACACATACAACAATTACAGTGGACTTAATGACAAGCTCCCTGCATAAGACTTACAATAAAAAAATGACCCGTAGAAGGAGTCTCTTCCTTTTCTCATGAACGGTTGCGGGCTACGTGGATAAGTCCTACTTGCACTATATTCACTACAATTGAATCCACTTATATACGAGTGTGCTTGAGCAGCTAGAACAATGTGGAAACGATGTTGTGAAAGGGTAAGAATGCAGAACTTATCTGTTCCATAAGCTTGACGCCCTCAGATCTACACCGTTGGCTAGAAAATGGCAAACCAACAGTTCCTTCCAGTCCATTGGCTCCCTAAACCTGCCAGAAATCTTCGTACTATACATCCACCCTACACTAAAAAAAAAAAAAAAAAAAAAAAAACACTAGCATACGAGCGCTGTTAGAAAAATATCCGGCCCTTTTTTTTTCCTTTTTCTTTTTGTGAGCACCCGATGAATTTGAAACAAGTGCGCTTGCATCAGCCAACCTTGAAGCTGTGAATTTTGTCACTCGCTGGGATCCAGCGTTTGAGTGAGGTAGTGCGCAGTGCTCCCATCGGTTTTTCATTGCAAGGAAAAGGACAGAGCGACTGGAGCAGTGCTACTGCATCAAATTTTGCCAGAAACTGGGCCAGACTGCTTTCGATTACGGCGCTGTGAGCCACACATACATTAAGGAGTGGTACAACTGGTTTAAAGACTGCCGCATATCTGGGGTGAGTGAGCCACGCTTTGGTCGGCCATCAATATGCCGAAATGATCAGGTCACTGTCGAAGTGAATGATGTGGTGACGCCGCACAGTCGTGTGAATAACTGAAATTGCGGAAGAGGTGGGCATCAGCACTTTCTTTGCACATTCCATTACGACTGAAGATTTGGCCATGAAGAGAGACCCTGAAACCAAATCCCAGTTGTCGCAGTGGAGGCATTCATTCCACGTCCTGAAGACCAAAGAAGGACCGCCAAGTACGCAGCAACGTCAAAGTGATGCTGAGTTCTTTCTTTGCCTCAAACGGTGTGGTACACCACGAGTACGCACCACAGGGTCAAACAATCACATACTACAGGAATATCCTCCGTCACCTACGTGATGCTGTGCGGCGCAACAAACACGAGTTGTGGTCAACAGGAAACTTGCACATCTGTCACGACAATGCTCCTGCACATTCTTCACACTTGGTTCAGAATTTCTTGGCAAAAAGTCAGACTCCTGTAGTTCAGTAAGCTCCTTAGTCTCCTGATATGGCCCCCTGCGATTTCTGGCTGTTTCCCAAACTCAAGAAGACTTTGAAAGGAGAGCGATTTAAGATAAGAGTGGACACTATGGCTGCAACAACAGCTAAGCTAAAATCCATTCTGAAAGAGGCTTTCTCCATATGTTTCCAACGATGGCAGCATCAGAGAAGTGTGTGGAGTCCCAAGGGAACTGCTTTGAAGAGGATTAGGTTTTCAATGCTCTAATTAAGCTAGTTTTTTCTCTTTTCTTCCATCAAGGGTCGGATACTTTTCTAACAGACCTCCTACCTGCCAACCTGACAACACAGAAATTAGTAAAACCTTCGAAAGGAGGATGGGGGGCAAAATAATAATTTGATACATTTAACGACAAGCTTGACGTTTTTACAGCGAGGAACAACTCAATCCCTTTGAACATCCCCCGGTCAAAAAAAAAAAACTCTGAACACATGTGAACGGACCAATAAGGGATGCTGGCTGTGCAGAAAGCGTGCATCAAAGTTTCACCAACTGAGGCCGAATGAATACTACAACTTGTGGGGATCTGAGGCGTACCCGCGACCATTTCGCGGGCATTCCGCCACACGGCCACACCCTTTTGCTTTTCTGCTCTGCTAACACCACGTGGCGATAGATGGCACCACGTGCGGGCGGCACGGGTTACGTGCGCGTCGAGGGAGCTGAGCTCTCTTCTCCGTGGTCGGCGCCGGGTAAGCACATGTTTTCCTTCGTCCACGTCCCCTTTGAGAATCGCCGGACTGTAGCCTGCCTGGGGTGGCCTTGGGCACCTCGGCAGGCGTGTTTACTTGAGTGCTAGTTTCGGTAGCGTACGCGAAGCGCACAGCGGTGCCTAGCGCTTGAAGTGGTCGTACCACACCGAGCAACGTCGCTCCCGGGACGCGGGTAGCAAAGGCACCCGTGTGTGTGTGTGTGTGTGTGTGTCTGTGTGGTGTGGACAGCAGTCCTACTACGCGGGACACGGCAGCCAGTTTAACGAAAAGCGACACAATAAAAACTTAACCACCAGCCTGAGCGCAATGCCCACTGCCACGTGTGAGGAGGCATGGATACAGTATGGATACAAGAGAAAGGGTAACACCTCCGAAAAAACGACAGGAGGTTAAATTCACTAAATCTAGCCATTCTGCTAAATGATGAAGCTGTTCCTGATTATGACGATGATAATAATAACAGGAGTATGTACCGTCCTATCATAGCAGCGGAACACAGCACACTGTTTTGGTGGCTTCCACAACTCGCTACGCAATGCGCCGAGGCTAATCGCAAAGGCCCCGTTATTTCAAATTTCTGGCAAGATTCATAAAATATAAGGTTAAAATTGGTACATATTACAGATTTCAGAAGAGTCTATACTCTAGGAACTTCCACCCAAGCCCACTGTTACAAGGTAATTCCCGTTTATTGCACCACACATTTTTTTAAAAATTGAAAACAATATTTCTAAAACTCATTTTAAATCTTTTGTGCAACAAACAAAAGTTTTAAAAGCACATCGCAATAACCCAGAGCCGAGAAAGTACAAATACTTAACTTGAAACTTATGTGAAGACAACGTAGCACAAGCGATGATATTCGCATTATCAAGTTGGTGCTCCTGCAAGTTTTTCTAGCCAAGATTTTGTTTCAACAACTACTTTTCTTTTTTCAAATGCTTTCCACCGCAGTGAACGTACCTGAACACGACATATGTTTTTCAAAGATTATTACAGCAATGTTATGCCTCATAACCCACAGCCTACAACTATCTATTGGGCGCGAGGCCCACCACTGGAGGAACGAGCACTGCAATTGCGGTGACGTGCAGGGTTGGATCACGTGATCTCGCCTCTCTGGTGAAGGAAAGCTGGCGGTTGGGGGCATTGTTTTTAATTGCAAATTGGCGTTGTTTTCACTTTTAAACAGCGGTGTTTTGTTCTTACTTCATGTGTGCGGACTTCTACAGACTACAAAATCCGGAAAGTTTCAGCAAAAATTATAGGCGGTGCGCCACAGCGCGCTACGTACGCGAGGACACTACATATCACGGCTGCTGGCAGTACCCTTGTCACCTCTCTTTTCATGTTGCTGTGGCTGTTGATTCAAGCCCATGAGTTTAAAATGAGCACCGACCACGATTGTTCACATGAAAGCTGAACGTTTCAGTTACCGCACGGGAGCCTCGTTCACAAGGAAAAATGAATGTGCAAACAGTCCGATTATATATATTTTAAAATACGACGTACATGCGTACTCGTGGGTGAAGTTGCTGTCATTACACTTAATAGTGAGCGCCGTCGTCTGAATTATCAGTCGAAATAAAGCCCGGAAGTCCAGTTCTTTCTTTTAATTTTTGTTAATTTAACCATATTTTGGTCTATTTCGTGGCCAGTTGCTTCTGCGTGTTCGGCCAGTGCGTTCATCGAAACGTTCTTTCTTGCATCAACATCATACATGTGCCGCTTCAGTGTGCTAAAGATACTTCTCTCTCTCCAAGGTAACTTTTAACACAGTCTGCGCCACCCCACGCTCTCCTCCCCGAGTGTCGGTCCCCGTGTGTACTCGACCACACGGGTTTCCATACGCCAGTAGTGTAGCCAGGGGGTGGCACATCAAGCCCGTGCTCCACCCCCCCCCCAAAACTATATGGTATCTAGTGCACAAAATAACAGACGACCATACTGCCCGCCCCTGTTCCTTATCGTAAAACCTCTTTGTAGGAGCTGTTTAACTGAGCCAATCATTCATAATTTTCACTCGTGTGGCTCGATGGCGACAACTGTACAAAATTTTTGCAATAAATATTAAGATCATACCGCAGAGAAACTTTTCCTCGAGTGAAATTTCACCTTTAGTTACAACTCTGAATGAGGCGAATGTGTGCGCGTGACTCACTCGTTTGCCCGGTATCACAACAGAAAAGTTGCGGTGGTAAGAATGCTGTGTTGCACTTCACAAAGCGGGGAATCCACTTGCACTGTGCTTCGTAAGGCTATGTGTGCTAAACAAAAACGCTGTTTTGCGCATCCTTGTCGTGTCAAGTGGGGCCCGTCTTTAGATACAAACCTATACAATGAATGGAGAAGTATGGTTACGCGCCCTTCTTTCAGCAAAAATAAGACTCTTTGCCACAAGCATGCATGAATACCCATTTGATGCTTCAATTCGGCACAGAACGAGTCGTTACCTTTCACGAAAGCAGCACGCTCGGCCACCATGGTTTTCATATATGTGGCCATAGCGGACGACACTGGCAGTCAGGCATTATGAGAAGCGTAAAACTTTTTCGGGGCAGTTATTTAGCATTTCGAGCAGTGAGTAAAGAAGCTGCGCCAGAATTTTTATGACTCCCTTGAGGGAAGTACGACAAGAATAAGAATAAAAAAAGGAGAGGCGAAAGCGGCTGCGCGCAAGAAGGCTGGCGGAGCAATCCAACCACGTACGTCACAGGGATGCGTCCGCATGGTGGCGCCACGGTATGCCCTCGCGCCCAATAGAAAAGGGGGGGGGGGGGGGGCTTCCACAAGATGCAGTGGGGAAATCACTGGTGTGAGAAAAGTGGTCCATGCACGTGAGATTTTGTTAGATAAACTTTCCAAGAAAACCAACAAACAAATTTAAGCAAGTTGTTAATTCTGCCACAAACCATGTAATTTGAATCTCAAGTGCTGCACACACCTTGCATTTGCTAGGCTCAACTGTGTCATTTGGTGCCTTTGAAGCAACTGGTGGCAGCATGGGAGCATTTGAACAGCCTGGTTCCTGCACAAAGAAGGCAACGCGCTGCTGACTGATAAAAACACAATATATTGACATGGAGCAAGATGCCATTAAATTTAATGCCAAGTTACTAACACTTTATGAAATCGCATCCTAATCAGAAGTGTCAGTCCTATAATGAGAAACAAAAACAGAATGGCTGCACTACCTGTGACTTGGTTTGAGACTCGAACTTGTCCAGAGCTGCGTTTTCTGCTTTGAAGTTTTTGTTTTCAAATATGACAGTGCCCATAGGCTTGCTGGAGTCCACGCCCACAGCCTAAAAGCAAAACAAAGATGCACTTGTCTCCCAATGTACTTTAAAAATTTTAAAAACAAAACAAATGGCACTAGGCAGCTCTGCAAAAACTTGGCAATTTACTAACGAACTGTTCACAAGGAAGAGCCAGGGGATTCTAGCAAAAACGAAGAAACTATCGTTAGCTAAATACATATAAACACAACATATAATGCCAAACAGAAATACTGCAATATTGTTAGCTCTTTCTAGTGCAAACAAGATTGGCCAGTATAAACTCTCAGTGGCACTAGAGTCGCAGTGGAAAAGAAACTTGCTATAGAGGAAGGGAGGGAGGGTATACAGTCGATCCCGGATATATCGAACTCGAAGGGGGTCCCAAAATAGTTCGATATATCGAGAATTCTAAAAACAAAATATGCATATTTAAGACGTAAATTGAATTTGAGGCCTCAGAAATCATTTCAAGAGCTAAAATAACAATTCGCTCAAAAACAAGGTGCGAGCTTGCAGGTTACTCCACTTTATTCCGTAAACTTGTCTTGCTTCTTGCACACCGTCAAGTTCTAGTCATCCTTAATATTGCTACAATATCATTGAAGCTCTTCGAATAAGCAAATTGAGTTCCTTCGGCCACAACGTTGATTGATGCACAATACCGATGCAAGCTTTGTAGCGCGGCAAAAGCTTGGTTAGCGGCGAAGGCGTCCACTTTATTCCGTAAACTTGTCTTGCTTATTGCACGCCGTCAAGTTCTAGTCATCCTTAATATTGCTACAATATCATTAAAGCTCTTCAAATAAGCAAACCGAGTTCCCTCAGCCACAACGTTGATTGACGCACAATACCGATGGAAGCTTTGTAGCGCGGCAAAAGCTTGGTTAGCGGCCGAAGCGAAGGCGTTCGCACATTCATAACCGCACGGACACACTTCCGCGGCACCGGCAGCCAAAATTTCGGCATTGATGCAGACAAACGTCGGCATCTGTATCGATGAAGTCGCTGCTGTCCGAGATGGTGCCTGGAAACGCTGATAAGTCGCAGAATTCACTGAGGCATCGGACGCCGTTGTCGGCGGCCATGACGTACCCGAAGTCGTCACCCAACCCGCAAGGACCATTTATAACAGTGCTTTACTTGAGGTCACTCCAAGCACCAGCCACAATTTTCATCGCTACGTGCGGGTCAACGTTCAATTCAACTTCTAAATGAGGATTTATCAGGAATGAGGCGAGAAGGCCACAAGGCTCGAAAGATGCAACGCCGAGTTCGCTGGAGTTCTCACTGTCGACGATATCGATGTCACTGGTTTTGTAGCACGCAGCCGCTGCTTTTAGTGGCTATAATGTAAAGCCGCTGCTGTTAGTGGCTATAATGTAAAACGATTAAAAAAAATTGGCCTCCGAGACAAGCGTTCTGAAACCGAAAACACTTAAATAGTACATCACAAGGTTGCACATTTCGAAGGCCAAGCTTTTCAGGCTCGCATGCCATTGTGCGTTAGCAAACAAGGAAGGGAATGAGAACCACATGCGAACATTGCACTGAGATCACAGAGTCGCATAGCATTCTCTTTCAGTGCCCTCTGCAATTGGTCTTTTGGAAAACACTATGCTCACGCGGTAAGAACTGCAGTTCGCGCAACGAACCAGATCAGCGCGATTAAATGACACGGTTGTTTTCGTAGCCTGCGCGCGAAAAAGGATCGGAACTTGTTAGAATGTGGCCTAAAATGGATCAATATTTGCTAGGAAAAATGCACTTTCTGGGCTTCGGCGCGGCGCAGCGTTCGATACAACAGATGTCCCGTTGTGTGGGAGTTCGATATACGGGTGCACCGGTTCCTGCATAGGAAATTCAAGGGGATTTTTCAACTGTTCGATATAACGAATATTTCTATATATATCCGGGATCGACTGTATGATGCATGAAGGTACGCTTTCTAAACCTGAAGAAATGTCCGAGCAGGAAATACTCTTAGAGCAAACATTTGTGCGACTGTACTCACCTGCGTCAAGACAGCAATGTCACGGTTGTTTTAATTTGTTTAAATTAATGGTGCAGTTACTACACTACACTTAAAAAGACGACAAAATAATATCCTTTACACCTTTTTTGGTTGCACTATTTGTTTTAAACTATTAGCCAAATTGATTGTTCATATGGCATGCCGACATATACATACCAGCAAGAATACACAGCAAGAGGTCCACAACAGACATAATGCTGGTTTTATTAATGTAAAAAAAAAAAAACTTTCCCTTGATCTGTTGCCGATCTTTCATTCATGCAGGTTTCACCGCAACACACAAGATGTGTGTTGTATTGGAATTAGTAACGCATAGTTTCTACGAATGACACCATTCCCTCTACCTTTGTGGGAAATGGGAATGACCACATAATAGAGCCCCCACCATTACCACCCTTGTACGGTACTGGGACTGGTTTTCTAACTTGTTTAAAGGGTGTATCTCGGTTCTGCTAGTGTTAGCTACATACCATTTCCTTCCAATTGTTTACACAATGTATTATTTAGAAAAATTTTGCATCGCAGCTTTAACGCAGCCACCACACTTCTATTCTGTGAGCGAGGAAGTTGTGCCATAACTAGGCTCCAAGTCAAAGCAATAAGCGGACACACAGTGGATTCACGGAGTCCACTCACAAGCAAAATTTGTAAAAAATGCATGGGAATCAGTTTGGAATCGTTGCAGGCCTAGCGCGACTAAGCATGTTGGTTTCCCCACAAGGCTCAGTTTTTATGCATGCTGCTTTGTCGCCACATTGCCAATTCTGCAATGAAGACTATTGAAGAGCGTTTCGATATGCAATTGGCACCACTTTGTGCCTGATGCATTCTCGCACACTTAGGCTAGCACCATGTACACACATGCGCACAATTAGTACAAGGGATATCGCACAGAGCTTAACACTTAAAACCCCCAAATTTACTACCGTTAAAATATATGAAGCATGAAGGCCTTTACATTGCAGGAAGCAATTACAGTAGCTACATTGCAGGCATGTACTACCAGCGTTAAATGAAACCCGAACAGCAGCAAGCCTTCATGACAGTGTAGTGTGCGCCGTCCAGTTATCACCGTTGACAGGCGCTTGCGTACTGTTCAGCAGCTCTGCGCATATATGCGTGCCTGTCTGTGATGATAGCTGGACAGCGCCCACTATACCATTGCAAAGGCTTGCCGCTGTTTGGGTTTCATTTGACGCTGATAGTACATTTCAGTCGAACCCCTTTATAAGAGACACTGATGTAAGAGACAAACGAATATAAGAGACACTAGTGCGTTTATATTGAAATAGGGGCTGATAGAAAAAGTCATATGTGGTACCCTGCTAAGAAGAGAGACTTCATATAATAGACAAGAATTGCTGCCCGGAGCATGTCTATTATAAGGGGTTCAACTGTATAAGCATAGTCACTGTAGTGTACACCTAACTGGGGCGGCAGGAATGCAAATGGGCTTATCCACGCCATGGGCGAGAAGTACTACACAGGGTGCCGCGAAGTGATTGGGCAAAAGTGATTCACGGTGACATTGGTACAACAGGGCCCGGTCACTCGAGCGAGGGCAAAACTCCGCTCGCGTTGGCTTCAAGAGATACGAGTCGACGTAGTACGACCACGTGCAGAGACACCGCACTGCCCTTTGGCCTAGCGTTTGAGAGGGGCAACAAAAGGAGAGCGTTCGCCACGGGCACAAAGCACCGTTGGCGAAGTCTGACAAGCCCCACACAATAGGAGCCGATGGCCGGAAAAGAAATGCGTGCTCACCCTAAATCATCCCGGAGAGATTCCGACTTATTCTCGACGCGTGCGCACGAAAAGTCCCAAGAGACTCTGCGCAAGGCGCCACAGTTGACATCCGCTACCGGGTGAGAGGGATTAATACTCACTCCCGCTCCCCCAGCGGGACAGACCGCAGAGGAGGGGAGAGTCATGTCAGAGCATGAGAACCGCAGAAATAGGTGGCAAAGCCCCTGCAATAGCGGCAGGCTAGCCTCAATTCCCACATCACTTAGTAAAATAAAATAAGAATAAATGAATAACACCTATGTATTATAGCTCCTGATTAGGAATCATGAGCTTCCAGAGTATAGACAACATGCTGAACTGCTGAACCATCAATAAAAGAAATCATGGGCACATATTAGGGGCGAAGCTCCTTAAGGCGTGGGCTGTGCGTCCCCTGTATGTAGCCACCTCTCGTTTAGTTCTTGCAGTGTCCACTAGATGGCGGTACCGTCTCCCGTATGTCGCCTCCTCTCGTTTAGTTCTTTCAGTGCTCACTAGATGGCGGGACCTGTAGCTGATGATGAAAAGATGCAAGATGTTATAAACTAGACGGTGGTACTTGTAGTTGATGATGAAAGATGCGAGATGTTATAAAATAGGAATGATGTCACATA
Source organism: Rhipicephalus microplus (assembly GCF_043290135.1). Classification (NCBI taxonomy): domain Eukaryota; kingdom Metazoa; phylum Arthropoda; class Arachnida; order Ixodida; family Ixodidae; genus Rhipicephalus; species Rhipicephalus microplus. The sequence continues at coordinate 292,508,421 of NC_134710.1, read as the reverse complement.
TGGCACGTGTCATTGGCGGAAGGCAATCGTTCGATTTAGTGCGGCGACGTACGCTAGGGGGAGCATTGTAATAAAATCGAGTAGGCAAAATGTACGGAAGATTCATGGTTTATCAGGTTTTCCTCCAGAGCTTCGCCCACTCATCATCATTCATTTCGTGGATATGGCGGCACTTTTTTTTGTTTAGGCTGATTATAACGAGGAAAAGCACACAGGTGAAATGAGGGGTGGGAGTGGGTTCCACGGCAATATGAATAATTGAAGTGTTTGGTGTCAAGGTACATTTTGTGCTAGCTATTCTATGACTGGCACATTTGGTGCATGATGCACTTGAAAGGGTACAGTAGGGTGCAGGTAGGTTGAATTGCAACAAAATGGTGCATATGATGCAGTTGAACATCTGTTGCATAAAGACTATGGCCTGCGCTGCTAAAAACAGCAGCCATGTGGTAAGCGAGTATAGAATGCAACATAGGGGAAACAATAGTTTAGCCATGTCTGTTATCGAAAGTTCATCAACGCCAACAATAACAGACCGAACTGTAACACAGCAGCAGTGAAAATTATACTAAAGGAAGAAACAGAGCCCCCTTTCCCAAAGGCACCTTTTTTATTTTTTGAAGTCCCGATTCGGACTGCCTTCGCTTACACTTTCCTTATGGCGTATTTGATTGATTGCTCTGGTCTTCTGGTTCAGAGTAGCTAGGTACTAAGGCAGCTCCCAGTCAGAGCGTGAGAGGCAGCGTACCAACTAAACACGTTAGCAATCTCAGAGCAGCGCTTCTGTAGAGCCATCATGTAGCCAGCGCGGGAAAATTCCTGCACCGCATCAACAATTGCACCATTCTGGGTACATCATGTCTGGACGCAGCAGCAGCCTTCCGAGGTTAGCACATAAATTTGGCGATCATGATCCTTCCAGCTGCTATCTTTAAGACAAAGTACGCAGCTCTCTGCAAGCTGCTCTAACGACAGCATTGTCTAGCCGCCTCCTTATTGACATAGTACATTAACGACTTAATCGATGTGAACTCGCTACACACACGCTCAGAAATGTAACTAACACACGTGCACAAAGTATTTTGCCCCTTGTGATGTCCCTTATCGAAACGCACACTCGTGCTTTTGACGCTGTTCACTTGGTTCACCTGCCGGCAGTCACATGGCTTGCCAGCTTGTGTCACATTATCAGTCCCCCGGTCAAATTGCACGACCCTCTCACTTCGAAGTAAGGGAAGTTGAGAGTAATCCAAGTCGGAAGCTGACACTCTTGAGCCGAGTGCTCTAGGGCGCTCCTGAATGCCCAGCAAATACACCTTAACAGTTGTTTAAATGCTTGGCAAAAGCAGCAATATGGCCAACGCACTACCTGTTTTTTTGACACAATCAGCGAAGACTCTTCAGACAGTTTTTCTTCAGAAGACAGCTCACTGTACAACGAACTGCAATCAACGAGGTCAACCTTCGACCTCTGAGCGGTCGCACCGTTCCATGAACCATGGCAACACAAGTCACTTCAAAATAGGAGCATACACATTTCAGTTGTGTAAACTGTGATAAGGCGCTGTATATATACCGGTGTTTCGAGAAACACCACACTAAATTACTATTGAAAATATAGCAGTTCTGAGTGATTTCGACCCCAAAAATATTGTTTCTGAAATTTTCTTTTACAATTTCTATTGAACTTCACACATTTAGTTGATTCTAAATTCGCAATAAAGTAATGTGAAGATCTGAGAATTTTCCTTAAAAAAAGTTGACCATAAAAAAAAGTAAAGGCATCAAACCACATTGTGGGATAACACGTCATACAGAAAGCACACTGCCATCAACAGCTAAGCCAAATTTTGCAGTGGTGCACGGCACAGGAAGTTTAGAAACAACGTGCGATGTTGAAGGGCCAGTAAAAACCCCGAAGTCTAAAAATTGTAATGAAGAGAAATATGCGCACTTCTGCTATGTGAACACGCTGCCCAAGAATTTGAACATACAGTGAACTTCAATTAAACTAAATTGCTGCTTAAATGGAACATGCCTGTGATATGCTTAGTTTTGTACTTCAATAACGCACCCCTGTTTATCTCTCATTAAGAGACTCCTGTTAAATGAAACAAATTTTCCTGGTCCCTTCAGGTTTCGTTTACAGGAGTTATAAGAAAGATACGTGTTATAAGAAAGATACAAGGGTTAGAACATCAGTTTCCTCTGGTCTCAAATTTTCTCATGGCCTCCCGGGGACACTGTTCTTCGCCATAGAGAGGTGAAGGCATAGCGTAGACCAACTCTGCAATGTGACACGATATGTCATGGGTGTGCTGGTAATGAATGAATGAGCAAGGCTTCTCCCAAATGAGCACGTGCCATGGCGGCAAAGAGAGAAAGCGTGGTGGGAAAAGCACTCTACACATAGCGGTAAAGTAGCGAGACTTCTCTTAATCTCAGAGGATTTCGTGCTGGCAATACCGCTTTTCCAGGTGGTCTCTGGCTCTACAAAACAGTGCAGAGCAGCACAGGAAAATAAAAATGCAGACTGCACAGCCGAAACTGCATCACCGCAGGGCCAAGACACCATTTCCTAGGGCAAAGGACCAATTGACGAGCTCAGTGGTTCAACGAGTTGACCATGTATGCTCGTGTCAACCCGCATATAAGAGGCACATCACGCAGGGCAATTGTTTCCTAAAATGGAGGTGTCTGTACAGTGTGAGGCACTGTAATATTTGGAAAATGTGATCCCGCAGTCTACTGTAATGTACTGGCAAACCTGTTTGCGAGATGTAGTAAAAATGAAGTCTGCCTGTTCACTGGTCTTTTGACATCTTTTCTTAGGCTGTAATCATTTTTTCTAGTTTTTTTTTTTGAGGGGCGAGACAGAAATTCATTACCATCAAGGCTAAACTAAAATGCAAGCAGCATTGCAGGCACTGCTGTTATGTATGGCATACACACTAACGCAGTGGTACAACAGCGAAAATAGAATTTGGAGCAATTTTTGGAGTAGCAGAATGTTACTTTTACAGCACTAAAATCCAAATTTGGAGTAGGTTACAGAGGGGAAAAAAACTTATTGCGATAGCAATTATATGGACACTCAACTGAATTTCGCCTCCAGCATCGCAAGCAAGAAAAATCTCAACAACAACAACAAAAAAAAAAAAAACACTCCACCCCGCAGAATTGAGCATGAGACCTCCATGTCATGGATTCGAGCATCCACTCAGTTACCGAGAGGTACTTCCTTCAACGTTCACATCTACCACTTACCGCTGTTGGCGGGCATCTCGGGGGGGGGGGACGACGACACACGACACAACTATGGTGTGTTTAGCATTATCAGCAAGATGACTCAGTGAGCATGCGGCTGCTCTCATCTCTCGCTCATATTTTGGCCCGCGTAGATAACAAGGAGGTGTACACGCTCGATCACGCACTCTTATCTTGCAGTGCAGAGAATCGTGCATCTTGGCTAGCATTTGAGTTTCGTCAGAACGATTCTGTTGTAGTTACCAGGAGCACAAAAGTCGCTGCAATCGTTGCACAGCCTTCGTTGCGATAAGGGCGCTCTTTTCAGACACAGCGAAGTAACAACTGACATGTTTATTTGCATTAATCTGTACCTGTGAGTATGTTTCGTGGGTCCTTTGTGCGTGAGAAACGCGGGGCACGTTTCGATCTGCTTGCCATTCTGCGCGCGATTTTCATATTTCTTGCTATCGGGTTCATGGCTTCGCCTTTGTGGCAAAGCTACAACTTTATCATGAGATCAAATTTGAAGGAGTATCAAAAGGAACCCTTACATTTACACAAAAAAAATATGTAACTATCATTCAACATCCCCTAAATCGTGCAGAGTGAATATCAGCCCTACTATTTCCATAAAAGTAGCATTTTTAACCACCCCACTCGGCAAACAATGATGAAGTCCACAGTAGAATTTGCCATGTTGGTCATATTTTTTGACATACTTTGAGGATTCAAATGTGGATACAAAGTAACACCGGCACGCGGGTCCATTGACCCGGCGATGGCATCGCATGCCTATTGTATGTGCCGTTGAAATGGCAACCAACGTGGTCTCCGGCAGCACGTCGAGTTTGTTCGCGCGAAGTGCAACAGTGGCATGCGCTTCCAGCTTTCATCACCACCACCTTGACTACGCCCACTGCAGAACAAAGCCTCTCCCATGATCCATCAACCCAATCTTGTGCTCTGTACTGCTACGTGGACTTCTTAATCTCATTGGTCCACCTAACTTTGTGTCTCCCCCTTGTGCGTTTGCTTCTCTGGCAATCCAGTCAGTTACCCCTATTGACCAGCGGGTATCCTGCCTACGCGCTACGTGCTGGCTCGTGTCCATTTCTTCTTGATTTAAACTACCGATATCTTTGACCCTGGCTTTGCTCCCTGACCCACACTGCTCTCTTCTTGTCTCTTAAATTTACACCCATCATGTTCCTTCAATTACTCGCTGCGTCGTCCTCAACTTGGCTTTAGTTTCTAACATGCCATAACCGCGTTTGCCGACTAGGAAATCCATACGGGCAACACAATTTTGTCTTGAAGCTGCGTCGTATCCGCTGCGGTCAGCGGACAGACGGTCGCGCACACTGTTATTTTATCTGGTCGATCGCATTTCGAGAGTGCCCTGTCGTGGTTTAGGGTAAGGGTTGGCATGCCTGGATCACTGGCTTGATTGAGGTTCAGGTGGCCAATGTGGCCTTCATTTCTCGTTGAAATTAGTGCACGGGCATTTTGGCACCAGCGTGGCGCTATTTCAGGAAATTTCACGGTTTTGGCACAGCTGTTGCACCTCTGCTAACCGCAAAGGGATGACCAAAAACAGCTTTGTTGTTGAAAAGCAGCAGAAGGGCAACAGGCAGATTAGCGTTTTGAAGTATAAACTTATGAGAAGAAATGATACAGAAAACTGGAAAGTTCGAACAGAATATGAGGGTGATGACGAGAGCGAGGAAAGCAACAAAACAAGAACGGCAAATAAGCTTGCGCAAAGTTTTTGATGCTTTCATTATTCACACCATTCTTGGCATCCATGTCAACGACAAAGAAAGGCAAAGCTTAGTAGCTGTCAGGCTTAAGCCATAAAGCTTCTTCCAAGCAACATTGAATACAGGAAGTCTTCTTAAATTGATTGTGAGACATATTTGGTGCAAGTGTTTTTCCATTTTAAGGATGAAAATTTACACGAGAATGGAAGAAAATTCATTTCCCCAGCGATTTTCTTATTGTGATATTCAATGAAACCAAAAAGACAATATTTCAGCCACGTTTCCCAGCCCAGCGCTTGATGACTTTCGCACTTTGTGGCTAAATTCTGGTGCTGCGGCACAGTAAGACGTTGATAGACGAGTGCGGCGCAACAGAAGTTGTTACGCGGGATGGCGCAGGTAAGCAAGTTTGGCGCACAATGGTGCAAATGGTGCAGCTTTTCCACCCCTGTATTTTTCAGGATTTCGTTTCATGTAACGAATAAACCTTGTGTACTTTTTTTCTTTTGTCCCTTTACCGACACAAAAGATTTTAGTAGAAATATTTTTCAGAAATAAAATATTCCAAAGAATTGCACTCAGCAATTTAAAAAAATGCACACTTAATGCAGGTAGTAAAATACTACCCTTGAAGAATTAAACCTCATGGAAGTCCACTAGCTATTACACTACAAATTTTACAATGCCTCTTAATTACTTTTTGGTCCATGTCATCCTTCGCGATGTGTTGCCCTTTACATCGACCCTTTACAGAACAGAGATTCTAAAATGGATGCCGTTCCAAGCAGCAACCAGGAGGTGCCAGGGGACGCATGCTTTGGCCATGCACAGTATTCTGGTATACGCATAGGGGTCTGTGGAATATCGATATAAGGAATGCACACCAGTGCAAAAATAGAAATTTCATCAAGTTTCTGCAATAACAATTCGGTTCTTGCCAGGTTCATCTTTGCCCCTCCATGTATCCCCCCTATTCGGCCTGTCACGGTTTCAGCAGCAGTAACCTGGAATTATGCAAGCACAAAGAAGCCTAAGGACAAACTAAAATTTACCATTAATGAATTATGCAAGCACAAAGAAGCCTAAGGACAAACTAAAATTTACCATTAATGACACCTGCAAGTCACTTGTTAGTGACAATATTCATCTGCACTCTCCTTTCATTTTGATAGCCAAGGGCCGTGTAGGAGTGTACCATACGTGTAATGAAACACCACACTTGTAGCACTTTTTTTTTTTTCATTTTTCCACGTTTCCAACCAAACGACTGCAGCTCACAGCGGCTCCCCAACATGTTGACCGTCAAGCACACGTCAAATCAAGCTCTCTCGCCCTTTTTTTTATTATTATCAGTGGTTTGATCATTCAAAGCGGTGCTACAAAAACAAGACATGAAAAGTAAGAAATTTTTCGGAGTCAACGCCACGGTAAGAACGCTAGGATCGCAGGCGTCATCGCCATATCATTACACAGGATAGTATGTGTATAATGTATCATACCGGACAATTAGCCCTAGTGTTGATGCCACGGTGCACTCAATTTCCAGTTGGGCTTTCGTTCGCTGTTTGCTCTCAAAATAAATTTAACTTCCACGAGATGGATGAAATTCAAATTTGGCCAAGAAGACCTATGCATGGACCTATGCAATAAAGAGCACGCCTTCATTTTCAAATTTTACGTAAGTGCCTTTCCAAGTCGAACATGGTATCAAAATTGTGAGCCCCTGCCTCTCGTAAATGGCAAACTTGGGCAGATTCTAATGGGCCAGAGCCACTTTTTGGTGATAGCAGCAGCGCTGATTGTGAAAATGACTTTGGCTTATCCAACTTCAGCACACACAGCGAAAGTGCATCACACAGCCTCTGAATGTCGACACATATCCATTGGCAAGCTTTATTCTATCTCCAGGCATGTACTCCGTTTTAAAGATATTCAGTGCACTCTAAAGATTACAGTTTTTATCTGGAGGGTCAACATCATTTGGGTGGTACCAGTTGATGGCAGCAGCTCAACGAGTGGAGTTTGCAGAAGTTATATGGAGTGAACCTCTGTGCATTGCATCCGAGCCATCGATTTCTCGACGCTGTTCTTTACCTCACAAATAATCGCCCAGATGTGCAATGATTGATATGTGGAGTTTAACGTCCCAAAACCACCATATGCCCCGCCGCGGTGGTCTAGTGGCTAAGGTACTCGGCTGCTGACCCGCAGGTCGTGGGTTCGCATCCCGGCTGCGACGGCTGCATTTCCGATGGAGGCGGAAATGTTGTAGGCCCGTGTGCTCAGATTTGGGTGCACGTTAAAGAACCCCAGGTGGTCGAAATTTCCGGAGCCCTCCACTACGGCGTCTCTCATAATCATATGGTGGTTTTGAGACGTTAAACCCCACATATCAATCAAACCACCATATGATGGTTTTGGGACGTTAAACCCCACATATCAATCAAACCACCATATGATTATGAGAGACGCCGTAGTGGAGGGCTCCGGAAATTTCGACCACCTGGAGTTCTTCAACGTGCACCCAAATCTGAGCACATGGGCCTACAACATTTCCGCCTCCATCGGAAATGCAGCCGCCGCAGCCGGGATTCGAACCCGCGACCTGTGGGTCAGCCAGCCGAGTACCTTAGCCACTAGACCACCGCGGCGGGACGCCCAGATGTGCAAGGCAAGCAAAAAATGTACATTGATGTACACTGTCCAATGTCACACAAAACATTCATTCTCTGCGGCACAAACTAGTACTTCAACTCATTACGTAATGACATTACACAATGGCGCGATTGGGCTAAAATTTTACTTTGTATTTAAATAATGTCTGCAGAAAGAATGCTTATATTTGCAGATATTGGATATAGTAGTTCTGGTAAAATATGCACTTTTTTTTTCACTTGGTGCAAAGCAGCATTAATGTTTTTTTCATGCTCTGCTTTCTTTCACTGGAAATTCTTTAAAAATGTTTGCTTAAACGTAATACTAAAATAAAACATTCCTTGTCCTAAAAATTCATATATTTTACAGTATCCCCATTTTACGTAGAAGTAAGCACCCTTACTTTTCCAGTTTTGCTCAAAAGCCAATAAGCCAATCGAAAAAGTGATAATTTAGATTGTCGCCTCTTGCAATTGTTTCACAAAATGGCTGGCCCCTGGAGAAAGGCATAGCGACAGTTTTTCAAAAGCAAGCGACACACTTGGTATTCGTCGCGAATGCAGAGATGAGAGAGCCTTCTGGAGGCACTGAGTGAGCAAACTGCACCTTGTCTCTTTCTTATTTTTAAGAATTTACTCCTGCAGTTTAAGGGGGCACATGGGTCTTTGGGGCCGAAAAATTGCCCAAAAACGCATTTTTTTTTAGATGTCATTTTTGAAATTTACAGGTATTTTTCTATTAGTTTGCTCAGTTTTTCCTCCGAAAAGTTGGTACTTGAACAGTAACAGCTACTTATAAAAGCCATACGGGCCCGATTTGGCGAGATTCTGACGCCAAAATGGCAATTTTTCAATAATTCCCCGCAGCTGCGCCACGGGCAGTATCGCAGTGATCTAGGTCTCATTTGAAAGCGCCGTCTTCGGTCTTCAATTTCCCGCCACTCTGGCTCCTGTCCGCTCATTGGTAGAGTAGAAAACACGCGCCAAAAAAAGCAAAAATACACGTTCCTATTCGCCGGCGAGCGCACGTGACTAAACAGCGCAACGCGATTGGCCGCAAGCGGCATGTGTCGTCTGCTTCGCGCCGTCGGCGGCGCAGTCAGGCGCCATATTGCTCGGACTGAGAACGACGGATTAGCCAAGGATCGCGCGCGATGTGGAAAGCCGGAAGGAAATTCCACACAAGGAATCAGTACGGCAAAAAAAGAAAGAAGTCGCTCCTCGAGAACTTCAAAGGCCGTTCCGCGTTAGCGAGGAGCGCTGGACGAGCAAGCGACCCACCTTCCGTGGCCAGCGGCGAGGCCCCTGATAACATAGGCCTAGCACCTCCGCCGCCGCCCGTTCAAGATAACGCATCCGGCAGCGGCCGCGTTCGTCTTGACACAGCAGTGCTGCACCCGTTAGAAGTGGCAGAGGTGCGTCGCAACGCCGAAAACAAGCTGCAAGAGCTCGCTTCAACTGGAGCAACACAACGCAAGTGCGGCCTGTTAGCCGATATCGACGATGCCGCAGCCACGCCGCTGGACGAAACACGGTTTTTGATCGTGAGTTTGGACCAGGTGAACGAACTGATGCGTGCAGTGAAGTGCAAATTGTGCTCCGGTGATGTAAACATCGGCAAATAGGACAGGGAGTACGGCCTTGCCGTAAAGCTAGTGCTTACGTGCGCGACCTGCGGCGATGTGTCGGTGGCATGGAGCTCGCCGCGCGTTGGAGGCAAGAGCAAGGCAAAGCCGTTTGCCATCAATGTTTTGGGCGCGCGCGCTACGCAGTCTACTGGCAATCAGCAAACGGCATTCAACGACGTTTTTTCATCGATGAACAGTTTTTCACGCGGCCTGCACAACAAAACGTGGCAGAGCTACGTGAAGACGAAACTGACGCCCGCAGCTGTTCGTGCGTCGGAAAAGCTGACCGCGGAGTGCGCGCGATCGGTTCGGGAACTGGACCTCGGCAACCCGGGCAACATCGCTGTGTCGTACGACGGTTCCTGGATGACGAGGGGACACTCGTCGCACATCGGAGTCGGCACAGTTATCGAGTTGTTTACGGGGCTTGTGCTCGATTATGTCGTGCTCTGCAATTTTTGTGCCGGCTGCGAGCGGGCGCCTAAAGAAAGTGACCCGTCCTACAACGAGTGGAAAGCGAACCACCACTGCCAGAAAAACAGCACAAAAAAAAGCTGGAGAGATGGAAGTGGAAGCTGCCCTCATTCTGTTTCAGAGGTCGTGGGAGCGTCATAAGCTGAGATACACTACAGTTCTTTCTGATGGCGACTGCCGCATCTACCCTGCTTTGAAGGAAGCAGATGCGTATGGTTTTATAAAGGTAACCATAGAGGAATGTGTGAACTACGTCCAGAAGAGGATGGGCACGCAACTGCGCAATCTCCCCAAGCAGAGGCCAGCTGGCTCTGAGAGCCTCAGTGATAGGGGGCGGCTGACTGGTGACCTGGTTAACAAATTGACCTCTTACTATGGCTAGGCCATCAAATCTCGCAAAGGGGACGTGCCAGCCATGCACAATGCTGTGATGGCCGCATACCACCATGTGACGTCCAACGATGCCGTGTCCAACCACAGCCTGTGCCCTACAGGTCCTGACTCGTGGTGCCGCCAGAACGCTGCCAAGGCCAGGGGTGAGCCGGCCCCCAAACACCGCTACAACCTGCCGCCGTATGTCTGTGAGGCCTTGCTTCCAGTGTACGAACGCTTGGCAGACAAGAAGCTGCTGGAGCGCTGCCAGCGAGGCAAGACTCGGAACAGTAATGATGAAAGTCTCCACTCTGTGATTTGGTCGCTGGCCCCGAAGGAGCGCCATGCATCACTGCACAGTGTAGAAGCTGCGGTCGCCGAGGCAGTGATGAGGTTTAATGCCGGAAGTCAAGTAACATCATCCAAGATCCTCAAAGAGCTGTGCTTGAACCCCGGCCTACTGAGTAGCAAACGCATGGCTGAAAAAGACCGCCGCCGAACCAGGAACTCTACCCTCAGGCGTGCGTCTGCAGAAAATGTGCAGCGGACGCTCAAGAAGCGGCACCTGGATGCCAGCAGTCAAGGGGACTATGCTTCTGGGGCCTACTAGTCATTTCGCTCCAAAAATGTACAGAATGTTTTACCGTTTACATTAAACATTGCACCGTTGTGTTTTTTGCCATTTTCTCAAAATGCATAATTTTGACGTTTAGGAAATTCTAGAGAGGTACATCTCGGCATGCGGTGCAGCTAGAAAGATAATTTCTTTTGCATTGTCAAGCTGAATGTTTAAACCTTGAAGTAAGGGAAACAGATTTTGCATTTCACGTTTAAATAATTGTTTAAATAACTGGTTAGCAGGCATACTTTAAACCGAGAAATTAGAATTGATGTAAACTTGCATGTGTGATTGCCAGTCAAAAAAACTGCTTCCGTCATTTCATTCTCCACAACTTCTAGTATCTATTCATGCCATGCTGGTAATTTTTTGTTGACTAGTTTTTTTTCTATTGTTCTCAAGAACAATCACGAAAGATTTTTAATTATCTCGGGAACTAATTAGCTTACATCAAAACTAATTGGATATTTGAAATCAGCTAAAAAAACTGAACAAGCCCATGGAGTTTCATTAAAATTGGTTGGAAAGTAAAAAAAAAGTTTCTAAGACCAGTGTAAAGAAAGTAAAGCTTAAACTGATGACTACTTTCAATGTTGCTCAATAAAAGCGAGTTGTTGAGGGAGTATTCGTATTTTACTCTTCATTTCCCCAATTGAGATTCTTTTCTTACGCTTTATGACAATATGCAGATTTTGCAGGCCCAATTAGATTCTGTTCAATAATAGTAGACTGAATAAGGGTTTGTTTCGTAATAAAACAATTGTGATAGTTTAGAACTCGTAAAAAGCTGCCAAAGAGAGGATTATGACCCCGTTCATTCAAGCTTCATTTATTTAGCCTGAAAAATCAAACAGTCTGGCGACAAATCAACCCTGTGTGCTCAGCAAAACTGGTACGCAAACATTGTTCCTGTGAAACAAATTGCACTGGTTCCACTAATCTCAAACGTGCTACTGTAACAAACATAGAGCGTGCTTCACAGAAGAGGTCTTTGTTCTTTTCCAGTTCTCTGTAGATGTCTCAAGATATATATATATATATATATTCTTTCTTGAGAGTGGTGCCAAACACCGTGCTCGCGTTTCTCCATGGTAGGCTGGCAGGTGAATGCAGCACCATCGTGTGCCTCTTTCAGTGCGCAAAAAACTCTGCAATTATGTTCACATCAAGGAAAACTAACAGAAGCACATAAAATATAACTTTAAGCTATACATATTTGTTTTCAAACAAAGTAAGCCTACATGCAGGTTTTTTGGTCCTGTTTAACAGCCTGAACCACATTGCCGTTCGGCGACAACAGCGGTCATAATTTCACAACTTTCTGAGCAAAATTTAATCTACAATCCATTTTTCATTATACAAGAGCACGTTCATTGCCCCCGATGTGACAAGAAATCTAGACATTTCTGTAAAAAAAAAAAAACACAGTGGTAGACAGTCCCCTTGTGTAGTTACGCGAGCCCCCCCCTCCCCCAAATTGGCTGAAAAAAAAAAAGCCTAACATCAGCAAACATTGCTGCAGTGCTTCAAATAAATGAGGGCTAAACATCCCATCCACACACTCAAGCACACACACACGCCCAGTAAAATAAGATCTTGTACATACCTTAATGTATGCGTGGTCACGCGTCTGTTTTGACAGATAAAATAGAAAAATATCAGTAAATGCACTAGCTTTAATAAGATATAAAATAATAGACTAAAATTAATGCTCATGCAACAGCAGACGTACAAGGCAGATTTTCAAAGCAAAAGCAACATCATATTCAATGTGGGTTGTAATGCAAATTACCAAATACCGAAAACACAGCAAACAAAAAACTATAATTCTGGTCTTTCTCATGCTCACCCTATGTACTGATCTTGCACACACTACACCAATGCGATATTAACTGACCGATTAAGTACCCATACAAAGCTCCAATAATTAGGTATAAAGAGACAAAACGACCCGCAAGGGATCAGTCCGTCGAAAAACATGCTTGGTAAAATAAGACACTTCATGCTTTGAAAATAAAGACACTTCATTATATAAAATCACAAAGTAATTCCTATTAAAGTGCCATTTTCCATTCTCTCGAACAATGAAGCAAACAATAAAAATGTTTCTTTGATAACATCGAGCTATAAACCAGTCACACACTCACATAAAACAAGCGCTGAACGAAAAAAAAAAAGTCCATAGAAAAAAGTTTGCAGTGTTAGATGCCAGATGCAGCTATAACAGACGTCAAGTGGCACATAAGCTATCTAAATCAAATTCACTAGTCTTTGCTAAAATGAAATGATAAAAGGCAACTTGAATGTGCTGCAGGCAAGAGCAAGCTCACTTTACAAACATATATGCTTTAGCACCAAGTAAGCTGTTAATGCGATTGCAACGAATGACTAAAACATCAAATGGAATCCAAAGGTCTACAAAAGTCTACTAAGGGAAACTGCAAATGTGACAATAGAAGTTTGCAAGCTTAAAATTACATTTAGCAAAAAAAAAAGACTGTACACTGTACGGCTATTAAACTGGCTTCACTGTTAAACTAAAAAATTGAAGATTTATGACAACAATTCTTTAAACTTTTCCATTACTTATGTAGACTGATCAGGGAGATGCTACTATATAAGGAAAGAAGTGTATACTTAAGCGCTCGTTTTTCCGTGTGTGATAATATAATGAGATCTAACAGACAATAATACCAAAGAAAGTATAGGGGAAGTTATAATGTAAATGTGAAGAAAGAAAAGTTGGTGGAAAGATAACTTGGTGTGAGCAGGAATCGAGAGAGAGAGAGAGAGAGAGAGAGAGAGACACACACACACACACACACACACACACACACAATACTTGCTTTTACATGCTTTGTCTTCACTTTGATGACAAAATACCAAGGTTCGATTCCGCTTTAAAGAGCACAAGGCGGCTTCCAAACTAAAACGCTTATTGTCGACACTTCCCTTAAAACTGTCCCCTGGCTGCTTGCCATTGCATATTGCATGAAGAATTAACTAAAACTACATGCTCAAAATATTCACGATTCCAAAGCTCTCATGACTGAAGAAATAATTCAAAAAGCAAATCTTTGTCACACAAATGAGCTTTCATTTCCAAATTTTTATCGAGATGATATCCTGGATAACTTCTCGAGTTTGGACATCATGTTTTTGTACTTATGATAGCCAGATCAGGATGAAATTTCTCACACATTTTCAAACATTTTAAGGCTGTAATTAGCTCCTATAAAACTCGATATTCTTTATATACTTATGAACTTAAGGTGAGCATTTACCATACTTATTCAAATCTAAGCAGAATTTTTTTTTTTTTTTTTTTCAAAGTTCTTTACATCAAACTCCAGGGTCAGCTTACGATTCGAGGATTTTGAAAAACCTACCATTTTTCATTACGAAAAGAGGTGCACAACTAGCGCCACTTGGATGGTTTATAGCCCTTAGTAGCCAAGGCAACACCTGGTTTAAGTACACATGTGAGGTCGCCATTTTTATCTTTGAGGCGAGTGTTAAGGTTAGTTTAGAGGTTGAGGCGAGCTGCATTTGTCATTTCGAGGCGCTGCGTCGTGCTCCCTACCAGGCAGCAGAAATCGGGCACCTTTCTTTTTTTGTTCTAACCACCACCTCCACCACCACCACCGTTTCGAGTCGCCCTTTGATGTCAAACAATAGGTGTAATTATAGTGCTGCTTATAAAAGGAAAGTTTTCCGTTCCGAGCTGCAGAGTTGTCCATCGTTCAGGCCGGGCAGGACTTTGGAATAAACAAAAAAAAAGTGCCTCGCTGGATTGGCTGCAGCAAGGGACGACAACCTGGGAACTTAGGTCATCATGAACCAAGTGCTTTGTTTCATCTTTACATTCAATAAATGTTCTCTGTTTGAGAACGTCTTCGCCATTTCGTTCTGCCTACATTCAATGTGAGCTTTCTTTTTTGTTTGGGGCAGGAGGGGGAATGGCATCAGCCTTTTGGGGGTCTGCTTAAGAGTCTGCGTACGACCTAGATTCAAGTTAATACGGCAGTATGGGCTGGGAATTTAAAAAACAAATCGCATTACACTTTTTCTTGTTTACATATCTTATACACACTTTTTTGTTAGTTATTCTACAGTTAATCAGGAGTTATAAGCAGCATGGGTCATTAATGGCTCATAACCATAAAAGTTTAGTGGCAGAAAAAGTGTCTCAACACAAAAACCTATGTTAACAGCAAAAATTTCATTGTCATACGCTACAGATTAAAGCAACTTTGTTGGTTTTTTTTTTTTTTTTTGAGAGCCCCCATGTCCCCTTAATTGCGATTTCAATTTGAAATTCTCCTTCAACTATCCTTATTTTCAAGTCTATACTTTTCACTCGTGGTGATAAGAGATGGCCCGCCAACATGCACTGGATGACAAGAGTTGCTTAGAATTGCACGACTACAAATTGAGCCAGATTTATATGCTGTGCAGGGATTCAGACGAAGCTCTGAGCCTCGCACATCGTGAAATTGCCAGGGAAAGGCACAATGCCACTGTGGAGGGCATCAATGCTGGCTAGCAGTATGACTGACTAAACAAAGTATCAAAATTCTCAACAGCTATCCAGGTTTCCCCAGCCCTCACAAATAGAACTTCCCAAACAAGTCAGGGTGATTAACTGCCCCACTCAATCCAAAGCTACACATAGCATGCAGTCTTGCATGCTTGGAATACTCTCTCAGGGTGATTGACTACTTACTTGGAATAGAGTATTCCAAGCAAATGCAAAGCCTAATGGTTAAATTTAGTAATGCCACTTTACAGCCTTTCCCACTTTCCTGAAGAAGCTGCAGTTGATTAAATAAACAAAAAATCTGCAGAAATGCATGTACATCCCAGTATATAAAAATCTGTGTGCCTTGGCTCATAAGGTAGTTACACGTACAACGGCAAGAGGAGCAGAGTTAGAGTGCATTTTGCCATTTCCTTAGTCCTTCGCACGCAGCACTGATTCTGCATTAAAGACAATAATAAGCTCGCATATACCACCACTAAAGAGAAGAAAATTCTGGTGAGTTTAGCCACATCCACTCCTTTCGAGGCCAAGGGTGAGTGACCCTCTTCCCACAGACAAGCCGCGTTGCACCGCTGACGTGCAGTGCTCCATCGCACATTCATATCATCCGCAATGACTGAAGAAGCCGTTCGTATAACACTGAATCACGGCACATTTTGTATAAGCTAATCCATCTAAAACAATCTTAAAATTCATAACATCGAGATTCTACAGTAGTACGTTTTTCTTCAACAAGGGCCAGGGTTGCCAATGCCATCAGTAACGATGGATGGAAGTTTCTGTAATCACCATCATCATTATTGGTGAAGTCAGTTCATCATGTGGCAGGCAACACTGATAGTGATGGTTTTTGAGGGGGCAAATGGCATTGTTGGCTAAAGAACACAGTGCCTTTTTATGTACCGTAAAATCCTGAGCAGACACCCCTACCTGAGAGCAAGCACCCCGCTCCCTCAATTTTCACTGTTTTTATTCGCCCAATCAATGTGAATGAAAACAGTGAATGCATGCGTGCACGGCTGCCTGGTTCCTACATCGAAAAACCAAGAATTTCCACAAAAAGATGCAGAAGCACAGGAAGGATTTCCGTAAACTGAACAGCGAGTGGCACAACACTGTGAGCAGTCTAATCATCACTTCCTGGAATGCTGGCGCATTCAACAGCCAGCAAAAGCATCAACCGTACCACAGGGTCACTGCCACTGCCCTCCCTCTTCTACTATAAAGTTTTCTCTCTCTATTTCTTGGCGTTAATGTGTATGACCCTCCTAAACTGCAGAGCCATGCATGATTTCACTGCTCCAACACGGCAGGCCGCGTGTTCTAGCGCTATTTTCACATCTCGAAAATATACATCGAACAGATTAAACTTTGCTATTATCGCTTTAAAAAAATCCTTTTCACTATATGGCCAACCAACTATGCTCAAGTGGCCAGACAAAGCTCTGGACGCCCGGGGCAATCTGGATTTCCGGGATATTTTCCTATGACCCGTACAATAGAGAGAAACGATCGAAATCTCGGAGTCCCACAGGTAATCCATGAGACTCGGCAGGTATGCGATTCCTTGCCGGCATCTATCAAGCGTGTGCAGTTTCTTTCGAGACGAAACCCGGGGGTCGTAGTTGGAAGCACACTCCAGAGTAATGCACGGCGCTTCGGCCGAGCTGTCAATTTCTTCCAGCTGTCTTTCACTGCTCAGCTCACCAGCATACACGAACAAATGTCTGTGGATGCTTCTTTTTAGAAAGGCAAACATACACGAAAGAGACTATTCGTGGAGAATCTACTTAGGAATTGAATTGCTTATTTTCATCTCTACTGTAATACCTCAGAGTTATTTTCACACCACATTCCTTCAAAGATTATGGCCAGAAGCCTTTTTTTTTTCATTCTTTGCTTTTCGAAGTGTCATAGACTGAGCAGATAAACTCCGTCCGCGATGGCAGGCTGCACAGGATAATCCATATACTGCTGCACCCTCATCGACTTTATTTTTTGAAAGAACAGTTTTTGACAATTATGTTTGAAACTTGTGCAACCTTTTTGTAGAATAGTAAACTACAAATGATATTTCTCGAAATATTTATAACATTATTTTTGATGGTAAGTGGGGTTTAACGTCCCAAGACCACCATATGATTATGAAAGACGCCGTAGTAGAGATATTGACCCCCTGGTGTTCTACGATGTCATACCTGCCAACATGGCAACAGAGAAGTTTGTAAAACCTCTGAGCAGGGAAGGGGGTGGGGTAGCAGACTTTTTTTATTTGTAGGTGTGATGGATTTGCCTTTAGTGACAAGATAATCATGTTTTGCCGCCAAAAGTCAAATCGACACTCTGAATTATTTTCCTTCAATATCGGCACCAAAAGAAAAGCACGAAAAATCGTCAAAAACAAAAGGGGGAGGGGGGTCTCAAACGTAAGCGCGAAAATCGGCGTAGCGGTCTCATAATGGCTTGGAGTGGCCGAACACACAAGGGTAGGATTTCCCCACTAAGTTGAGTTTGGTAGGGGAAGCGCAAATGCTCCCGAAATTCCCTGTCATCAAAACTAGCAAAAAAAAAAAATTGATTTCCATCAAAACAACTTGATCTTCACACGTGAATGGACAGGAGAGCGCAGCTGGCTGCCGCGAAAGCGCGGGTCAAAGCTTTGGCTTTGCTCACTATAGAAAGCCAAAGCAATGCATAGTGGCGCTTCGACTCTGGACAGGCAGCGCCATCTTGGATAGAAAAGTAGAAATCGGGGATATAGATGGCGCGCTATCCCTTCGATCCAATGCGCTGCCGCTCGCTTACATGCTCATGCAGAGAGAGTGCGCTGCATTTGAGTCACCTCACAATGTACCGTTTGCAGTGTGGCTTCACAAAGATCTCCGAGCTGGACAAGAACTTTCGAGAAGTGATTCGAACAAAAGGAGTAAAACTCGTAAGTCAAGTTTATGATGCAGAGCAGACGACTCAAGACCAGGACGCCCGTATCACTGCGAAATGCATTTCTCGGACCGCACTGTGATAATACCGCGTACGACGTATGTCTCAAGGTAAGTTTCACTCTGCCGACATGAAACCGCGTGCTCCATCGATGTGCTGTGTTTACGCTTATAGAAACCGCACATGCGCCGCTGTCGCCGTGAAGCAGCAAGATAAAATTAACCACAGCGAGTCAAGTTGAAGTGCTCACCTTTATTTTTTCCGGCTCTAGTATCATACTTGCTCTATCTTTCGCGAACCTGGCTGTGACTAGACGGGAAACTGATACAGCTTTACACGTGGAGAGCGTCTCTTGGTGTTTTCTGCATTGCTGTGGCAGCCCACAACACAATACTCCGGACCTCGCCGACGCTTCCGTGGGGCTGCTTCTTCCATTGCGGAAAGGCAACCACGCACAGCGAGCGTCTCGTTTCAGCGCGCCAAGCTGACGGCACAGCGCCTTTCCCCACACCAACTGCAGAATGTGTTCACGCATGTCGCATGCGCTCCCATTTCAACGAAACACACTCAGTCACCAGTGACCTCTCCGACGTCTCTCCTCAAGTGTTCCGGATCTCGTCGGCAGGGCTAGGCAAAGCATTGTCATCGCTTCGCAAGCTTGCGCTTCGGTTCCCTATAGATTTTTTGGACAGGAAAGCCAAAAGGCTTCTAGCCTTTTTAATGTCTTTGCCCTATTTGATCTACCATTATGTCAGCCACGTGCCCTCGGAACCCGTAGACCGCTCTCGCATCGCCGTGACCGCAGTCTTGCGCGCGGCGGTTGCGACAAATGGTAGTTTTGTTTTCAATTCATGTGCCTTCAAAACTAAGCCATTTTTTACGCTATCTACGATCGCAACTGCTGCGATTTTATTCACAGAGTTTGCGAAAAGCAACGTTGCTTTGACTGGTCAAGTGTTGGCTGCTTGCACGCTTTCGAAGTTCTGTCAGTAATGTCATCGCCATACATAATAGTGTTGAACTACCGCTGTTTCATCCACAGCGGTTGTGGCAACGACAACCACACGCACTGTAAAAGAGAGTGCGTGCGCTAGTTAAACGCATACTTCCGAAGCTTCGAGCACGCTACTCTCGATCGGGCTTCCTTTAACGGTTTCAGTACTGAAGTTCATCACACGCCGCAATTAGAAAAAGTGTTCGGTTCGGAATACTCGAATTTTGGCCCAATGGACAAATGAATTTGGCTGAGGATTTTCACGAATTCGTATCTGCCACGGTTTCGCATACCAGAGTTCTTACTGAACGTTTGGATGAGTGCCTCTCAAATTCATTTATAATAAAATGCGATGGGCTCACAAAAAGCCTAGAACGGACTGACCTGCATTTTTGGCAATGCGGCCAGATCTCTCACACAAATTTTGATTTCTGGGAGATTTTCATTGCGACCGTACAAATGAAAGAAACGGTCGAAACCCGGGAGTCTCCCGGACGATGCGGGCGACTGGGCAGGTTTCTGATGATGTTAGCACCAATACATATTTTTCTCTCCTGGTGGCGGAATACAGCACAACGCAGTTTTTGTGGCCTCCACAACTAGCTACAACTAGCTACGGCAATTTTCTGTAGTCAATTGCGAAGGCCACGCTATTTTACCAATTTTATTTTTTTTATGAGAAGTGAAATATTTTTCGTAAAATTTCAGACAAGATTTGTAAAATCATAATAGCGGTAAAAAACTTGTACATTTCATCAGAAAATCGGAAGAGTTCATAGGTATGCACAATGTGCATCGAAATCCGAGCACACGGGCCTACACCATTTTCGCCTCTATCGAAAAATGCTGCCAGTGCAGCCAGATTCGATACCGCGACCTGCGGGTCAGCAGCCGAATACCGTAGCCACTAGACCACCACGGCAGGACTCATTATTTTTTGTTATCCTCTCTTTTAAACATCATTCGTATAATCACTGTATAAACTTTTCAATATAGGCTTCTTATTTCTGATGTGTGTGTTAAATATATGTGTAATATTCATGATTTTGAACAGAACATTCTTTTAGCTACAGCTTTGTACTAAAAGTAAATAAAGCTATAATATCTAGCCGTAGAAAAAAAATGTTTTTTACACCTAGTAAAAACGGCCTCTTTTCCCGCAGTAGCTGAAGAGTTAACAAGCAGCCCTTTAACTATGACTATCCAGAGATGCAGTGGCATTTTTTTAACCGTTAGCTAATGGGAAATGGTTTTCCTGAATAACTTTTGAATTCATTGCATTCAATCAGAATGTAAGGACAGTGAATGGTTTACCACACTTCACTCACATGGGTAGATTACCAACCACCTGACAGAAGGAATGCATATGTACTGAAGCATGCCCCGTTTATAGCCACATACGTGTTACTTATGTGGAACATTCTTTTAGCTACAGCTTTGTACTAAATAATGTAAATAAAGCTATAATATCTAGCCGCAGAAAAAAATGTTTTTTACACCTAGTATAAACGGCCCCTTTTTTCGCGGTAGCTAAACAGTTAACAAGCGGCCCTTTAACTATGACTATCCAGAGATGCAGTAGAATTTTTTAAATTGTTAGGTAATGGGAAATGGTTTTCATGAATAGCTTTTGAATTCATTGCATACGATCAGAATGTAAGGACAGTGAATGGTTTACCACCCTTCCCGCACATAGGTAGATTACCACCCGACACAACGTATGCATATGTACTGAAGCATGCCCCATTTTTAGCCACATACGTGTAACTTATTTGCAGCACAACTCCGAAACTGGAGGCCAATCCACAATATGTGGCTAGATATAAAATTTACTTTGTGTTTGCCTATCCCATAACCACTACAATAAGCCATTAGGTTTCATTTTATGAAATAATTTAGGTCTAATCCTGGGACAGCTGTGGGTGTGTCGGCAGCACTTTCGTGGATGGATGCAATTAGTAGTACACCACCACATTTTTAGATCTCGTGGCGCCCTGGCACTCAGCACGCAACAACATACATTCCGAGTGTGTGAATCTCGCAGAAAAGTGAACGGAGCGAGACAAGGTCAGGATTGTATGTTTTTTCTAGAGCTTTTAAAGCTTTTACCAGGCCAATGTATCTGTATATGACTGCACAGTGTAGTGGAAATTCTTTAATGCTTTCAACAGTCGCAAATACAGTATAGCCTCTGCCGTGACGATGCTAGTATTGCGCAAAATCTGAGCTTTTGAAAAGGATAGGCCAACCATGGAGTAGGACACACCAGTGTAAGACTCCAAAGGATCAGTAAAGAATTCAGGACACGTGCTGGAGTTCGACGAAGTACCCAGGAATTATTTTAGTGCTTAAAATAAGCACTATGTCTTGTTTAACAAAATCCCACCGCAATGCTGCAATTACATTTAGCTGCGCTCTTCTGCCATAGTTGCCAATGCCATCAGTAACGATGGATGGATGCTTTTGTAATCACCATTATCATAGTTGGTGAAGTCAGTTCATCATGTGGCAGGCAACCTTGAGGGAGAGGGCACCAGGTGGTTGAGGGCTTCAAAGAAATTTGATGATGTTAAACCTATGAAAGACAATTGGTTTTATCAATAATTATATAAATTAGGTACATTTATCTAATGAAATGTGAGAAGATTTTCAGCAAATGCAGCAAAACCCCGCCATATTACTGCCTACAGCGTTTTCCTGGCTGCTACCGTAGCTTTCACCCTCTCTTACTTTAACACTCACAAAATCCAATAAATTAGGACCCGGCTTCACTACAACCCTAGCAACCACACAACATGGTGGAAACATACACCATGACAGATTTCAGGATCCTAGGCCCATCGCAGTGGTCTAGTGGCTAAGATATTCGGCTGCTGACTCGCAGGTCCCGGGATCAAATCCCGGATGCGACGGGTGCATTTTCGATGGAGGCAGAAATGCTGTAGGCCCGTGTGCTCATATTAGGGTGCACATTAAAGAACCCCATTGTGGAATATTTTACAGCGCAACAGGTTAGAACGGACAGAGAAGGGACACATCGCTGACCGTTCTCTGTTCTAACCCGTTGCACTGTAAAATATTCCATGATGAACATCCACCAACTCACCTAACTCGCGATTCTACTAAAGAGCCCAAGGTGGTAGAAATTTCCGGAGCCTTCCACTACGGCATCTCTCATAATCATACGGTGACTTTGGGACGTTAAACTCGACATATCAGATTTTAGGATTCTTCTAGCAAAAAAGCTAGACCTTAGACATCTGTATTTACTGTCCAAATATGGAGCTTCTCGCATGTTTCAGCCATTAAATTTGTTTTGGCACAGACAATTACTAAACAAACGCTTCCAAGTCTGTTTCTGTTACCCAAAGAGGTGTCATGATGGCATGGACTAATCACCATTGTCACAAAGGTCCAAGCTCGCCTTAGAATTGTCATACCATCTTTATAAAAAAAAAGAGGAAAAAAGTAAAGAGGAGACAATCGCAGTAGTCCAAAAACAATTTGAAATAACTTATGCAAGCACAATGACATGTCCCAGTTGCCCGTTTTCCAAGAGCGACTCAAAACACTAAAGACGGAACATTTTTTTTTCTCATTATTACATTACCTTATACTAATACAAAATGCATTAGTTTTGCTGTGAGAAGACACTTGGTCTAAAAGGGAAAGTCCATAAAAAAAAAATGTGCAGCAAGTTTTTGCGGTAGCCTCAGCGTCCCATCTCCAATGTCAAAAGAATTAGACGCCTTATGTTTAGTTTCTTTACTAGTAAAAATTAAATGCATTGTAATCTTAAAGAGCTAGAGATTTACCCAGCACATTTCAGAAAATTTCACTGAGCCAATGTAGAGATCTGGAGGATTGGGAATCGCATAAATAATTTTTTAATGTTTTGGAGCAAATGTCTAAAATTAAACTTGCTTAATTATCTGTTTTAGTACTGAACCTGTAAGTGCAAATTAGTGGCAAGAGTGTTTCTTTAAAATGGCTTTAGTTACACTTCAGTTTTTCTTTGAGGACAACTATGCTGCCCCTAGTTTTCTACAGCCTTTTGAAATGAATAACGCCTAAGTGAAAAAGTCCGGAAGACACACATGGCCAATTACCATAGCTATTGATGGACCCTATATTGAAGTACCATTTGACATGGAACATATAAGAGGCAGTTATAGCAGTCTGCATTTCATATTAAAATAGTGTTGTAGCCACTGTTTATTTTGTTCACCCGATTAGGGTGTACAACCCTGAATACCTTTATGAGGCCTTCTAATTTCATTTTAGAAGCAACTGTCGAAACTGATAAACATCCTGCAGAAATTATATTATACTTAAATAGAAAATTACAACAGAATTCAATATGACCTGACAGGAAGGGCAAGGAACTTCACAAACTGACAACAGTAGCTCTTTTTTTGCTGGCATTTTTTTTGTAAAAGAAAATGTTCACTAAAGTAAACTGTTTTATTGGGGTATTTTGTTTATTGCACATGTAATTGGCAAAGTGACTGCCCGACTTAGACAGTTTAATTGTACAGTACTGCATTTTTCATTTGTGACCCCCACCCTCAAAAACACTTTCTAAAAAGCTTTCTAAAAATGATACCCGCATTTTGCCGCGTAGCTGGCTTCTTTGCATAGTTGTGAAGCACTGCCTTGAATCAGCCTTTGCAACCACTTTTTTTTTCTCTTTGCTCCAAATTTAAAAATTCTTAGTACAGGTTATACACAAAAAAAATATAGCAATAAAACTATAAAGTTTGCACGAGCTCTCAGTGAACTTTGCTAGCTATCCTTCGCTAAAAAAATGCCCTTGCAGTAATGAAAACGTAACAGGAAATGAAACCCCCCTACCCAATATATTATGTATGTATCTGCAACAACATACCAAGGTGCTATTACCCCATTATGGCACGCACCTTCCTGGCATGCTGCAGTATGCAATATAAGGTAACAGAGGCGAAGTTACTGTGCAAATAACTTCCCCTTCAGCATAATGTAGGTGAACCATTTTGTTGCCGTAACAGAAGGAGCTTTGTCTTGGGAAAGTTAATCACAATTCAGACAGCACAAAAACCAACGCCATTTTGCCTCAGTTACCTCCTGTTCGTCTGCTGTTTTCATTCTATTTTCTTCTGAAGAAATGAGTGAGAGTCGACGGAAGTTTAAGATAGGTTTTAAAGGGGCCCTGAAACACTTTTGCAAGTAACCATGGAATCGATTCACTGAGAGAGCTTACTGCCTCAAGAATTCAACGCCACAAAAATATTAAGAATCCGTTCAGTGCAAGTGGAGTTGCAAAGACTTGTCGCATGCTGCAATTACATTCTTTGTTCTCTCGTCCCGACGAAAGCGCTGAAAGCTAAGCAGGTAGGGATGGCAGGGCCACAGAAAAATGTCACGCCCGCCTCGTGACCTAGAGCACTTTTTTTTTCTTTGAACGCACGATTTTTTCAGTGTGATCGCGTACGCGCGCGTAGACACGCATCAGCCTCCCCTGGCGATCTCTGTAACAAGTGAGCATGCCATGTTCAAATCAGCCAATGGCTGATAGATGGGCTTGCTACGTGCGATTTTTGGGCATATTCCGTGATTCGTCAAGAGAAGAGAAAGCTCTTATAATTTATTGTGAATTCCAGGCCATGTGCTGCGCTACAATATTTGTCGCGCGTGTTATCGGGAACCTTTACTACCGATCAGCAGTATTCTGACCATGCTCAAAAAGTGTAGCAGGGCCCCTTTAAGAAAAGTTTGAGTATGCCGAAGCAGGGCAACCTGTCGCAACAACAGGAATTCGGTGCATCGGAGAAAAGCGTCCGATGCACCGGACCCAGAAGCAGCACATCACATCCTGCAGCAGAAAAAAAAATCGTTGCATGGACAAACTGCAGTGCACCCCGAACTAAAAACACTACTCGCTGAATTCGTCCGGGAGCTGCGGGCAAGGTTGCTACCCGTAACAGTGGAGTGCATTCGTGTGAAAACTCTCGAGATAGCTTGCAACTCTGGTTTCACAAAGGTACAACTCAAGGGGTCACCATCGTGTGTGCGCCAATTTATGAAGCGGAAGGGCCTTGCGCTGTTGCAGCGCACTTCAGTCTTTCCGCAAATGCTGCATAAGTAACGCATTAGATGGAACGGAGGACGGTGCACTTTGGGTCCTTACTAGTGAAAGAAACAGATGCTGTCCGACTGACTAGTTTGACGAGTTTCTGGCGAGCTTGAGTGACAGAACTTTGCGGCCTTCTGTGTTAAACTATACAAGATTAGTGTCCGAATAACAAAAAATGTCACCACTGTTCAGCTGGTTGTGTCGCGTATTTATCAAGGTAAGGGTGCGCCACGATACTTGACAATTTTTAAAAATATCTTTTTCGGAGATTGAAAGTTTAGGGGGTTGACCTATATTCGGTTTTTACGGTAGCTTTCCTGTGACATCACAGACAGGTTCTCTGTGCTGGGTGCTTTAAGATGGCGACAACCATGACATTTCATCTCATTAGAGAGTGCCACTGCCAGAGGAGGACACAAGAGTCATTCGGTCCCCACTTTTTTTTTTTTTGTGATCTCCCCACTTTCTTCTCTGCGCAAGACAAAGGTATGCAAGGACCATCGGCACTAATATGATGTCGCCGTTTGAGCTCACCAAACATCTCAAACCAGCTGGAAGCCCCGAGATGACGGCCACTGTGACGGCAATGTAAACTACAGCCGACTCCTCTTAAACGGAACTCGAAGGTGATCCATAAAACTGTTCCATTTATCAGAAGCTTCATTTAGGCAAAGTACACTTATAAGTGAATCAAAAACTTTATTCAAACTGCACAAACCTCACCTTACTCATGAGGATGAGTAGGAGAAAAAAAGGAGTGAAGGGTGGTTAGTTTGGCAAGCTTGAGTTGTTTTTTCACAAGGTACGCACCCATGCTTGAAAAACTAGCTAGAAATTCTGGACAAGCTGCATGCTCAAAATAGCGCTGCAAACGTTCAACAGCCTCTTTAGCTGATCGGTATGGTGGCACCACTACACTGGCAATATTGTCATCACATTCATCGCTGGACTGTTGATCCTTATCTTGCACTTCGGCAATCATTTCCTCGACAGTCTCCTCACGACAGGTACGAAGATTTTCATCAATTGATTCGTAGTCCTGCAGCGTGAAAGAGGCAGACGGCACGACCTCACTGAATGCTGCATCACTGTCGGCATCAGCAGGGCTTTCTTCTTCATCAGGTACTGCTTTCTTGCACTAGAAAGCCAGCATGATGAAAGCATCTGTGTATTGTTGTTGCCTTTACTTGCCCCCAGGCACAAGCCAAAATGTGGATGGCTGCCAATAAATCTATGCTGCCGCATTTTTCACTGTTCTGCACAAAGCAGCATTCAATGAAGCAATTGTCTGCGATAATGAACTTTAATGTTCTGAATAACCCCTTGATCCATCGGCTGGATCACTGCCGTTGCATTGGCTGGCAAGAACTCCAGAGTGATGGCTTGGAGTCCTTGAACCTGACTGTGGGCTGGGCAATTATTCACGACGAAGACAACTTTCTTGCCTTGTCTCTTAAATCTTGTGTCTTCCTCCCAGAGCCAGTTTTTAAAAATAGCCATGGTCATTCACACTCCACCGTTCGCATGGTGTCAAACGGCTTTGAAACAACGTGGGTGCCTTGATTTTTCTATTACTAACCGCTTCAATTTTTCCTCTCCTGTCACCATCGCATCCACCAGCACAGTGATGCGATCTTTACTGTGTTTTCCTCCACTACAGGCTTTGTCTTTGAGGGTGAGAGTCTTTTATGAAAGTGCCTTATAAAAAAGACCCATCTCGTCGTTGAAGACGTCTCGTGGCTCAAAGCTCTCAAAATTTCCTTAAGGGGGGAAGTGGGTTCTAAAACTTTTTCAATTTTTTACTCAATCCTAACCAAACTTCACTACCTAAGCTAGTTTTTCATGCTGATTTCAAATCTCTACTTTGTTTCTTAATATTTCAAGTGGTTTAGAAAATATGAAAGTCTGAATCTTAATTAATTGCGTACTTCTTACGGGACTTCTTGGCAATTTATTCTTGCTAAATCCGAAAAGTGAATGCATAATCCCAATGCTGGAGACTTGCTGTAGGGGGTGATGCTATTTTTATCCATTTGAAGGCATTTTATAAACAAGAAAACGGACGAACACTTATGGTCACTATATTAGAATAAATTTCTCTCACTAAAATCTTCAATGGTAATTTTTGAAGTGATGCTAGAGAAATATAAATAGCATCACCCCCCAGATCATGTCAAGACGAATAATATGATACCAACTTTGTCGCATAGGAAAAACCACCGTAAGGCCGAGTGCAATGTGCAAAAACATAGAACTGAGAAAAACGAGTTTGAAGTTTCTAGCAACTTTAACTTTTGCTAAAGTGAAGCTACAGCGATATTAATGACATCATTCTGTAGCTCTATATTATAGGATAATAGGCCATGCTAAATTTCACTGTACCCACCCAGAATACTGCTCACAGCTTGTTCTAGAACTACAAAATAGTCATTGACTCAGCATGAGAATTATTATTTTTTTTTACTTTGTGGTCGTTCCAGTGCCTTGCAAGTGAAAGAAACACAAAAAAATCGTGTAGTAATGTTGCCCTTGGATAGACAATACATTTACACAATGTTTAGGTCTAAAACCAAGAACATTTATTTTTGCGATAATTCTATTTGTCATCATGACTGTTTACAGCAGACCAGGGCTGTAAGCAGAGTCCCCTGCTGGATTGTGACGCTTTGAAAGTCTTTCCTTTATTGAACTGCTGTCGAGATGCTCTCTTCACTATTTTTGCAGCCTGCCCTTCTCAAGGCTATGACACACCAAGTTATTGCCAGCGCTGTAGCCCAGCTTCTCGGCAATTTCCACGTTGCTCTTGGTTGTGCCTTGGTTGAAGCGGCTGATAGCTTCGGCAACTGCCCTTTCAATGCTCCGCAAGGATGCATGCCGAGTTTTGGGGGCCTGCTGCCAAATCATAGCGTGCAGGCTCTCACTTGTGTTCTGGGTGATCCCATCGCTGCACCTTTCCAAGAGGGCATTGTCGCTCAGCCGCCTAAACACAGGCTCCAATGCCTCAGTTACGAAATCAGGCAGGCTGTGTGGTGGCGGCTTCTCATTTTTCGCAAGAGCTCTCTGAAATTTGCACCAGGATTCAGGGCCTTCAGGGCAAAGGTCATGCTTTGGTACCTCGTCAGTTGAAGACATGTGGTTCAAAGTTGCTAGAACAGCCTTCTGCATACCTGGAACATCGTTCCTGTGGCTTCTCAATGCGTAGCCATAGTATGAGGTGATCTTTTTTATCTTTTGTTGTGTAAGTCTGCCCTTTCCACCAAGTGAGCCACCTTGAGCTTTTTTTTTTTTTTTTTTTTTGTCTACAAGGGTACGTGTAAGGCAGCTCCCATACGCTTGTGTACATGATTTATGCAGTCCTTTTTGGCCACCTTTATGAAGCCGTACAACTCTTTCTGTGAGTGCATGGAATGTCCTGCTGTCGCCGTCCGACAGCATTGTCGTATAACGAAGCTTGTGCTTTTCAAGTGACCGCTCAAACAAGCGTAGTGATGCCTCCACTTCCATCTGGCCAGCATTACAATCAACATTCTTCTGGCACAGAGGGGCATGCTGAATGAGCCAGGCAGAATGTCCTGTTTCTCCTTCCTTGGGTCCTGTGGTGCAAGCCAGGCAAAAGTTCGATAGCACGTTATGGTCTATCACGAGGCCACTATACGTCTTAACAATGCAGCCAACACATACATGCGAGCTATGTCCACGCGTAAGCCAGATGCCGTCATAAATGACGACGTTTCCTGGCGCGTTGCGGAACTCCGCATAGAGCTCCTTGACGCGAGCAACGCTCGCCGCTTCACATTCGGCAGCAGTCGCACAGCAGGCTTCTTTCATTATATTCATGTGGCTTTGGTAACTCTTGTGGTGAAGCCCTCGATGCTAAATATTCATCCCGACGAAGAAGTCCGACAGAGCCGTTGCCCCCTTGCCAATGCTGTTGATGGCCTTCATGGCACGCATATTAACTTCAAACGGCCTTATTTTGGCGTCGGTCTCATCGGCTATACGTGGGGACGAAAAACGCTCTTCGCGAAAGTCACAACTGCCGCACGTGACTATGAGCTTCGAACACAGCCAGTACTCTTTCTTGGCCTTTGAAATAGTGACGCTTCTTTCACCGCATTCTGGGCCTGCGACAAGTCCAAATAACGAGCGTATCGCCGCCAGATCAACAATAACAAATTCTGTCCCGTTTTCTTTGCCACCATCCTCCAGATCAATATCTAGTAACTCTAACTTACGTTCCCTCGCGCACTGCGATGCGATTGATGATATTGATACGTGGGGTTTAACGTCCCAAAACCACCATATAATTATGAGAGACACCGTAGTGGAGGGCTCCGGAAATTTCGACCACCTGGGGTTCTTTAACGTGCGAGCACTGCGATGCGAGTGATGCCTTCAAGCCCGCTGCATTTCTCGAGCACTCAGCAAACTCGTCCGCCAAATGAAACGCCGTGTCAATGCGGTCTAGGATGCTGCTGGAAAGTGCAAGAAGACGATCCGACAACGACACAATCCGATGAGGTGCTGATGCAAGGCACAGGAGAGTGCACCGCTTCGGACACACGCGGCCGCGGCTGCGCGCAGTCGTCGGAATGCGCCGCTTTGGCGGCATCAGGCGAAATCGGCTGCACCTTGTCGGCTGCTTTCTTCTGGCGGGCGTTCCACGGGCGCCTCCGTTTCTTGCCGTACGCTTGGCGCGACTTCTTTAGACGCCCGTCTCCAGTCGTGCCGGCAAAAGACGGAAAGTCGGTGCATCGATCGCCTAGCACAAGAAGGCACGTGCGAAAAGCAGACGAACAACGTCGCGAACGGAAACCGGCAACCGACGAACAATATACAAAAAAAAGCGCGGGAAACTGGCTGCATCAGCCAATGGGAAGCGAGGAACAGGGGGCTCGCCTGGTGCGCGCGAGCTCCGGTCAATCAGCGGCCCGGAAAAGGGGGCAAGGGCAGCCGTTCTGTTTAAGCGACGCCATTTTGAAGGGTGGCAAAATGCGCACAAGGGAATTAGCTTCAAAACAAGCCCAAGATGGCGGCGATCGACCAACTGCCTCGCCGGCAGAGCGCGCGGGATGTTTGAACAAATTTGACCTGCCGTGGGTTGTTTTGCGGCTCCCGTGGCGACTTCATAATCAATTTTAATTCATTTACTGATCGAATTCAGCGTTCACAATTTGAGAACACGTGCTTATAGGTCTAAAAATTTCAAATATCGCATTTTCTCAAAAATCGACTTTTTGGCCGTTTTTCACCATTCTAAGACCTGCGTCCCCCCTTAAGCCGTGCCTGTTGCCAGTCGGTGCAATTGTCCCTGTTGACTGCAGCACTCTCACCTGAGATTGTTTTGTTTTGAAGACTAGGCCATAGGGTGTTTTGAAGCGGCTGAGCCATCCGTCGCTTAGGACGAAGTTCTCACCATCCATTTGCATGGCGATCTCTCGAGCTTTCTGCCCGAGAATTGGTTTGCTTATGGGCAAATCGGAACTACGTGCATGCTTGAACCACAGAAAAAGAACTTTTTCGAGTTGTTCATAAGGCATCGTCTGCATTCGCATAGATCTAAGGGTCCCGTTCTTTAAAGCGCTTTCCATCTTTTCCCTGCCTTTGCAGATTCGCAACAGCATCGATTTCGGGATGTTGTATTTTTTCGTTACCTCCGTCTTGGGCAGGCCACTTCGATCATCGATCTCCTGAAGAATTTGGAGCTTTTTTTTTTTCAAGCGAGAGTGCATGGTGCGGCCGCTTCCTTTACATCCGGCTGAAATAACGCCGTGATCTACCTCACTTCATCGCGCATAAATCGCAGCAGGCCCATTGCACGCATAAATGGCCGGGCGACAGCATTTATCACCTCATTTTTTCCTAATGCAATAGCCCTCTGGAATGCCTTACCGGATGACTCCGCTTCATGCGCCAACAGGGAAACGTTCCGCGCAAAACTGAACGACGAACATTTTTTCAAGCCTCTCTCCTGATAATCTCAACTACTTCGTGTTTATCGCTAATCATTTTAGAATTATACTTAGTTTTGCTCTGCAATTGTTTAACATATGTAAAGCATTGTGTATTCTTTTTTATCTTGTTCTAGTTCGTTCATGCGATTTCTGATTCCTGTCTCATGTGTAAACTTATTTGCTTTTATTCATTTATTTATTTCTTTATTTTTTATTTGTTTATTTGCTTTTTCCTGTTGAACATTGTACCCTATCTTGTTACTTGTCCCCCCTTATGTAATGCCTTCGGGCCTTTAAGGGCGAAATAAATGAAAAAATAAATGAAACTTAGTCGCACAAATAGGCCTAACACACAACTGACGCGCCGACTCTAATCCCACAGCCACCACAAGCAAGAATGGCTACTGGATTGGCTTGTCACGAGGTGTTGCCATGGTTGTAAGACTACCTTTGGCCTGAGCGAGTCTATGCCGTGTTTAGAGTTTGTGCCATTTAACCGTAGGTGACCAGTAAGCACCGTTTCGATTAACCTAAGAATTTTACTACGGAACACATAGAAATCCAGCCATATGAGCCCATTTAGTTCCGTTAATGAGGCATTTTCGTTTAAGCAAGTTTTGTTTATTGGGAGTCCACTGTATGTAAAACCATTAATTTGCTTTCACAATCTTTTGCTCCCCTTTGGCTATCTGAATAATCACAAAAAAGGCAATTTCAGTATGCTACAAAAATCACTATTCAAGATCCCCAGTGAAAAAAAAAAAAAAGTTCCAGACTCTGAATATGAGAATAAGTTCTCAGCATGATGACAATGCAAAAGAAACAGGCAATTTTACTACAAATGAAGTGTTTTTTCGCGAGTACAGAGCTACAACAACTACCTAACACTTTTTGGGAGTTGCACACTCTCCCCCACCCCAAAATTTTCAACCCTATACCGTATTTACTCGCGTAATAAACCCACCCCTTTTTTCAGAAAAGTTGACCATAATTTGGGGGGAGAGCTTACTATGCAGGGGAAAAAAAGTCACCGGAGTTGAAACAGCGAAAATTTCCCATGATTGTTTTGGCCAGTGAAATGAAGATCAATCCTTTCTGTAGCCCAAAGCCCTCCCTGTTTTCCACCGTAACGAGCACGTACCGATCGATGCCGAAGTGTCGTCCAGCCGCTCGGTTTCCGTGCTCCAGCGCATGCAGCCGTGGAGCTAGTGTACCGGCCGAACGCGCCCTGCGCAGCAGGTATCCTAAATTCACTACAACAAACTTTACAACAAAAACACAGCGTCGGATGGCAGCGCACAAACGTTGCGGATGCACAACGTGCCGTCTGCGCAGTGAGCAATATTGCGCTTTGCATGGCCTCCGAGATGGCGGGCGCACGGCGTAAAAGCACAATACGCGCCTGCCACCTTGGAGGCCGCGCGCTTCGTTTTCGCACCGCTGGACTTGCGTGACGCTATAAGTAAAAAGGTTTCTTCTGCATTCCACAAATGGCGCTCTACTGCGAAAGGAGCGACTTTTACATTTTTATTGACAACAGCGCTCACGCTGCTCGCAACAGTTTAGCATGGTTGTCTGTGTTTTGACTTTAATTGCATCGTTATTTTACGATATAAATGCTTGATTTAACGATGTTCCTATCGTGGATGACACTGACTATCATTTTTTTTTTTTCAAGGACCAAGATGGGGGTGGGTTCCATAATGCGAGTGGGTTCCTTACACAAGTAAATACGGCGATATGATTTGTGTTATGTGATAAAATATTTGTTGAACCAATGTATATCGGTGAACAAATTCTCGACACTGTACTGAATGCTGCTTGATTCTTTAGACATACGCATGCACAATACCACAAAGGAGAAAAGGTTCAGCATGATGAGAGGTGCCACAACTGACTTTTTATCTTCTATTTTGTGAGTGCGTGCATGCGTATGCAATTGGTCCAAAATCCTTCCTCATGCTGAATGGAGAACAGGACGCTCGATTCAGTGAATACAATATTCAACAATGTGCCATTCCTGAAATAGTTTTACTTGCATCGATTACATGCATTTTTTTGCACCATATAGCTGCTGAGATGGCACAGTGTAAAGTCATGGCTGCCTCATGCCGAGTTCAATAAACTGATTTTTTTTTCTTACCAAATTGATTTCGTTGTTTGTCAGACTGCAAAACTAAATTTTTACAGAACTTTCAGCGTTAATATGAATTCACTAAAGGCTACTTGCTTCATTGTGTCAAATCTTCACCTTGTATGCAAGTTTTGATATAACGTAAATTGCCAACTTTGCTGTTAGCAATGCACTAAGGTCCGACTCATCTTCAGCACTTAGCAGCTCATTCCTCTCTCATGATTCGGGCTAAGGTGAGCCTAATTGGCATTTGGCAAGTGTGCCCAGCCACTCATGTTTCCTTATTACTATGCAACACCTCTACCACCCTCATACACTTTCACGTGGCTAAAAAAAAGCAGCACTCACCCCAGCAGAAGGTGGCACAGCAGAAGGTGGCACACCAACAGGTATGGCAGCCAAGCCTTTTGGACTGGTTCCAAGGAGTGGAGCTTTGCCATCATTACTAGGCGAAGAGCGCTGAGATGACGCGGCTGAGGCTGGCAGGTCGCTCACGTCAATGCCACTGTCATGTTGATCACTGCTTCTATCAAAGCTGCTCGACTTGGAGGAAACAAGAACGTCTGCAGAGGACACAGCTGGAGCAGACATCGATTGCGAGGCTGACGATGGAGGGCTGCCTCCTCGCAGTGCATGGGTGATTGGCTTTTCCCATGCATTCACCACTGGTCGAAGAACACCCGATGGAGCCAGTTCTGCAGTTAGACAATGCACAGGAATGCAAACGTTCAGGTGCAATGAAGAATCAAAGTGTCCTGTCTACAGTGTTTTTTTTTTTTTCTATGAGATGCAGGAAACTACCAAATGTCTTTACTTCTATGCCAGAGTTGCCAATGCCATCAGTAACGATGGATGGAAGTTTCTGTAATCACCAGTGTCATAGTTGGTGAAGTCCTTTCATCACATGGCAAGCAACTTGGCCGAAGAAATACAGCAATGACAGGTAAGTAAAGAAATTAAAGCCACCAACTGATAAATTGGATATGCTTGATTGTACAGACAGTTCAACAGTGCCACATCTTGACCCATAAACAGATGTGTCTTAAAGGCGACAAACTTCTATACACTGCGCAGAGGAGGAACAGGGTACATGGGTTCAGCAGAAACCCTGGAAGCCGGTAAAAGTACCTTTTGTGGCAGACTTAGAGCATCCAGAAGGATGTTTTGAAGCAGGCTTGCAGAACACAGAAAAGCTTTTTCGAGCAAATTTAAGCAGTCAGGACGTTCAGATTAAATGTAGCCCCATTTAAAAGCTCTTGTGAAGTAACTTTTGTCCTATGCCGCATCTTCTAACACCAAGCTAAATTATACAATAGCCTTACTACTGTGTTAACAATGATGTGGGCACTATCAATGGGTTTTTGCCGTCACCATCATGTCCCGTAAAAGGTCCAAATTGAGAATATACTCTCGTGCATCGTGTGTTTACCTCTACAGTAAAAGCGCGTGAATGCGGGCAACGAACATGACTGAAGCAAGGATCAAACAAGCCGGCCAATCTTTTGTAGCACCGAAAGGCGGGCGAGTTGGAACTTATCCATAGTGGGCAGCGCACAAAAGGAAACACACAAGAGAAGGAATCAGGATCCAGCGCTTGTCCTGATTCCTTCTCTTGTGTGTTTCCTTTTGTGCGCTGCCCACTACGGCCAATCTTATTCTTCAAACAAGTTCATTTTATAAAATCAATTTAACTTTTTCATACGCATGCCCATGTCAGTATTTCCTTATTTCCTCACGTTTTCTGCGATGCCCATCCGCCCTATATAAATGCGAGGAAAAGGTCTGAAAATAAAATAGTTGTTAGTCTGTGCTCTGTGTTTGTGCAGTCCATCACTGTATGGTTAAAAGCGCGTTAACCCAAGAGCCAGCAATCTTAGACGCTGCTCCAAATGATTGCCCGTCACATTTTTTGAAGTCGGCAGTCATACTAGCACACAGTTATGTGGCGTATACATGCATCAGTAATTGAACAAAATGAGCTGTGTCCCGTCATTACTGCTAACAGCTCCTTCCAAATCGAAATATGCTTTTCCGCACGGCACTGGTGTACTGCGGCGAAGAAGGTTAACAAGCGTTCTGCATGGGCAAAAAATTTTCGAACAGCGCAGAATCCCCTCCTCCCTCCTTTTTTTTTTTTTTTTCCCCTTCATGAAGTTAGGTTTAGGTCAAAACTTCTCGGCTTACTCGCAAGATGCGTTACCAAGATAAAGTAACGGCACGCGCCCGTTGATCCGGCGACAGCACCATATACTTATCGCCGGGAGTACGCAGCTAACACACCTCACAAACGGGACAAAATGTTGCATGTGCTTTCGCTATGGCGACCAACGTGGTCATTGACAATGCCGTCGTTAGCAGCATGTTGACTGTTCACACACAAAAAACCCGGTATGTGTTTCCAGCTCTTGAGGCTAACATGCCATAACCACGCTTGCCGACTAAGAAGTTCATATTTCCCAAGAAGAAGTGATGGCTACGGTAATGCATTTCTGTCAAAGTTGCGTTGCCCCACTGACAGGTATTTGCTGCAGTCAGTGGACCGATGGGCAAGCGACATTGTTACTCTATCGGGTCAAGCGCTACTTTCAAGTGCCCTAACCAAATTTCAATATATCTTACACCATAATTCAAGTGCCCTAACCAATTGCAATATATCTTACACCGTAATTTCGAGTTATGGTCTGTGCGCTTGGATTAATTTATGGCACGAACTTCAGATCACCAACGTGGCCTCCATTTCTTGCTAAAACTAGCGCAACTGAAAAACTTTTGAGGCTGGTCAGTCATTTCGGTGCAGCATGGCGCAATTTCATGGTTTTGGCGCATTTCAGCACAACAATAAGGAACCGTATAAATTAGCACAGCTGTTGCACCCTATAATTATATATATATATATATATATATATATATATATATATAGGTGTGTGTGAAGGAAGTGTATACTTAGGGCTCGTTTTTTCTTGTTTACAACAATATTAATGAGATCTAACAGACAATAATACAAGAAAAGTATAAAAGAAGTGATTAGACCTAATTGTAATATAAATTTGAAGAAAGACAAGTGGATGAAGAGAAAACTTGCCATGGGCAGGAACCGAACCTGTGACCTTTGAATAACGCGTTTGATGCTCTGTGAACTGAGCTACAATGGCGACTATCCCGCCATCCACTTTATTGGGTATACATGATGTGTATTAAACGTGGCAGTCTCAGTCAGTGCCCCCAGAAGCCATGGCAGCGAGTGTATTATCAATCTGCATGGCGTCACGTAGCACGTGAACTTATTGCGAGCTGGCAGCTGACATATAATCCCTCATTTACCGTATTTACTCGCTGCGCAATGAACACACTTTTTCTTAAAAAATCTTAGAGAAGTTTGGGTGAGTTTATTATGTGGGGAAAATTTTATGAGAACTTTTTTGGGACGAGCCAAGAAAAGCAGTAATTGGTTGAGGAACTTTGTGGTCCTGCAAGACGCGCGTCGGCGCGCAGTGGGCGACTCCCACGTCGGGACAAGCGGTAATGGAAAAAAACAATTGGCCCCGTATCTGCATGTTACACCGCAAATGTCGTCAAAAGACGATAGTCTTGCGTCTGGAGAGAGTAAAAAAAAAAAACGTTCATTTGATGTTCTGCGCAAGAAAGGCAGTGAACGGAATTCTGGAGGCGCTGTATTAAGAGTACCTCGAGCGTGCAGCGGAGGCGAACAAGCGCATCGTCACATCACATGTGAGAAATGAGCTCTATCTGGCAGTTATCCTGGAAAACGGGGCATGCGCCGTGCGCGTCCGTCGCTGAAGTGATAAGGTGTAGAACGCAAGGCGACGGCTAGGTGCCACCACTGTGTCGTCTTAGCAAAGCGTTGGAAACACTTGCCATTTCGTGCAAGCATTGCATGGCCAGCACAGTGTTGTAAAGGCTACGATCCTTAAAATTACTTATGTATACCTTTTGTAGTAAAAAATACACATACATAATATCGATGTGTTTTTATGGTGCCTCAGATATGCGCAATAATTGCTCTTTAATTGACAATCACACAAGTATGAACGCTGAACCTTGAGCAATATTGGTGGGCGCTGCAAATGGGGTCAGCCGTTTGGAGTATCGTTTGGTCACTTT
Source organism: Rhipicephalus microplus (assembly GCF_043290135.1). Lineage (NCBI taxonomy): Eukaryota > Metazoa > Arthropoda > Arachnida > Ixodida > Ixodidae > Rhipicephalus > Rhipicephalus microplus. The sequence continues at coordinate 292,470,866 of NC_134710.1, read as the reverse complement.
GGTGCCGTTTAGGGTGCCGTTAAGGGTGGACAAACAGACAAATGTACATATAAACAGACCAAAATCATCATGTCGAAGGCCCCCAAGAAAGACTATCGTCTTTCAAAAAAAAAAAAGTTGGGCTGCTTAGCCTTTCGCAACTGACATGCGTACACTGTTTGGAAACGGCTACTTTGTTGCACTTTACTTATCTTCGGTGGTTGATGGCGTCATCTTCTGCAAGCTGTTCCGCATCGCCCGCACATGCCATAAAAGCGTTTTACGGCTATCTTTTCTCACAATCGTTTAACGCAACAATGGTATCTGCTATGATCTCGAGGGGCGCCCAAAAACGTGCACTACAACGCAATTTGCCAACTTCGCAGCAACCTTTCAGGACGACTGCGACGATGCCGTTCACATTTTAGATAGTAACCAACATTGCAGCAAGCTACCCCCTAAGAATCAAAATAAACCGTCGATAATAAGATTGACTATAGAATACGGCCACCACCTCATTTCCACATGCCTCGCCCCCCTTCTTCCTTTCATAAAAGGGAAGGCGTAGCGGATCGTTGCGACTCTGCCCACTTTGGCAACATGACACCACGTCAGCGAATGACGTCATCGGTGAACTCTATCAGTCGCAACACACTCCAGCTAGCTGCGAAGCGTGGTTGTTTACTGTTTGTTGCACCAGCCGCTGGTCAACTGTGTAAGCGTCAGGTGCGAAGTGTCGACCACGAACGATCAGGTCCCCGACGTACGTTCGTTGCTGGATGGCCAATCTGCGAAGTGTCGACCACAAACGATCAGGTCCCCCGACGTACGTTCGTAGCTGGATGGCCGATCCGCTTCAGCCATGTAGCATGCAGGGCCCCACCGTGAGGCACCCGGTGCTGATGCTTCTCCACTGCCCAGTCGCTCGACGCACTGGCACAAATAGGCGGATTGGTCCTCTTCGGGGGCGGGGTGGGGGGGGGGGCTACTGACTTCGCATCGGGTCCGGCACCAACGAAGCTGGCCTTGCCGAAACAGTTTTGCACGCATGTAGCCGTCACCTCAGTCCACGAAGCCTTCAGCATCTCCAAAGCTGAGCACAAAGTCACCCGAAGTGGCAGGTTGGCTGCCAGGCGGTCAACAGCTATGAGCAAGCACTCCACAACGCGGCGCGTATAATAACTAACACGCGAATGATGCACAAATCCAGTGATTGCACCTTAGATGTGTGGGGCGGCAGGAAAAGCAGGGTTACTGCCGTCAGCGAGGCTTGTACGTGGTGCGCCAAGCAGTTGTCGACCACGAGCAGCGTGCCTTACTTGAGCATGTCTTGGTCAAATTCGCGCAGCCACTCTAGAAATAAATCGCGCGTCATCCACCCTTTGGCATTATGTCAGTCCCGAACAGGCACATATCCTTGAAATCAACGCGGCTTCTTCGATTTGCCTATTACAAAGGTCACGCGCCAGTCACTGCCATCCATATTAGTGCACAAAAGTGCTATGATGCGCACTTTGATATGCCGCCAGTGCACGTGTCGCCTTTCATGGCGCGAGTTTTTTCCGGTAGAGTCTGACAAAATAGCGCAGTTCCATCTGTGTTATAAACGTCTCGCTCTGCATAGCTGGAAATGGTGCCTCGATTTGCTTCCACCCACGAGGCCTTAAATGAAAGACATGCCTCTGCTACCTTGATGACATTATGATCATTTCCTCAACGTTTTCTCAGCACCTGTAACACCTTGATGAAGTCCTAACATGCCTCGCCGGCGGACTCGTCCTCGGAATAAAATGCAGTGTCGATGCCGTCTTGGATGTTACCGGAAGTTTGACATGATCTGACGAGACAATCCGAGGAAATGCTGCAGCTGAGTTCCGGAGAGTGCACCGTTTTGGAGACAACAGGTGCCCGCGGCTGCGCGCCGCCATCGAAACGCAGCGCTTCGGTCGCATTAGCCCAACTCCGCTGGACTTGACTTTCTTCTTTGGCGTGTTTTATGAATGCCTTCGTTTCTTGCCGTACGCTTGGAGAGTCTTCTTTATACGAGCCTCACTAGCCATGCTGGCAAGAAGACGGAAAGTCTATGCGTCTGTCACGTAGCACGAGTGGGAAGCAGATGGACACACGCGCAAGACGAGAGCCGGCGGCTGACAAACAACCAAGGGAAAAAAAATCGCAGCCACCTTCGCGTGCTTACTCTGGCCAATAAGTGATGGGGGGGGGGGGCTTCGGACAAAGGGCGAGGGCAGCTGTTCCGTCATGCGACGCCATTCTGAAGGGTGGCAAAATGTGCACAAAGAAATTAGCTGGCAGCAATCTGCCGGCTGCTTCATCCGCGAATGCGTGCGAAGTTTGAATAAATTTTGCTTTTCATGGGGCGTTTCACGACTGCCGTGGCAACTTTATAAAAAAATTTAACCGATGTAGTGCTCGAGTTTAGCGTTCGCAATATCAGAACACATGCGTATAGCGAATAAAAATTCGAGAAATCAGATTTTCAAAAAATTGACTGGTCATTTTTCACCATAGTGGGACTTGTGTCCCCTTTAAAAAAAAACCGCTCGCATTGTGTGGCTGACGTCGACTAAACATCTTGCTGAATGTCACTTGCACAACACTCAAGGGCCACTTTTTTAATGTCAGAAACCAGGGAAGTGTCTATGCGCACAGCTCGCGTGTAATCGTTGACCTCTGCTGTGATCACGGGAGCCGCATTTATGATAGCGTTGGCATGTTACATGTTATAAGCAGGAGAGGTTTCCCCGGTAAGACGCTGCGTGCTCTCAGACGCCGTTTTCGCCTCTTCCCGAACGCATGAGCAGTATGGAACTTTCGATGACCACCTTCCATTGAAGCGATTACACGCCGCTGTTTAGCAGATGAATGAATCCCTCGCATCCAATTGAGAACCGGGAACTGTGCGACATGATAGAAACGCACCAATGATGTGCGAGTACAGCTAAACATGCTTGTAACGAACCTCCATATAACGAATTTCTCGATTACACGAAGTTTTTCTATTCCCCACCATTGCTCTATAAAAGCACATGTATTTGAGACCTCTACGTAATAAAGCTACAGCGGGAGACAACCTTGATAAAGTGAATTTTCCCCACGAACAATCTACAAATTTTGCCCAAGATATTGTCATTTTTGTGCGAGCATGCATTTTCTGCAGGCGCCTCACCGCCACTTAAGCAGTGGCGCGCTTGCGGCCTCGGCGACAACCAGGCATGAGCGAGCACTCATTATTGCGTGCGGGTGAGTGCAAGGCAGGCAGGCGGGCCTGCGCCCGAACAACCAGCGTTGCCGCCGTTCTTGCTGCCACTTGTGCATCCACGGATGTGCCTCCACCCTCTAAACCAATGACAAAAAAAAAAAGAAAACTACTTTTGGATTGGCAGAGCCACGCCTTAAGCTGAATATCGCACTGAATATCGAGGGTGCTTTACGGAGTATTTTTCCTCGATATCGGTGTCGTCCTCTCACGCCGTGCGCACGTGCACGATTTCACTGTGCGTACAATGGTGTGGCCCTCGACAATGTTCAATGTTGCTTTTTTTCGCTTTTTCTTTTTTAAAATACCGGACAACCGTGTCGTCACCACCGAGGGGATGGCAGGTTACGGGATGAAAACTCTCAGAGAGCACGGTGACAACAGATCTTTAGAGGTCGACTGATGACGGGCTTCCGTCTTGCGCCGACAGTTCGCAGGCTCGTAGCTTTCTTGATTAGCTTTCTTGATTAAACTAATAGTTCTGGCAACCATAGATGGTGCAATGAATGCAATGCTATAAATGCAATAGCAAAAAATTGTAATGTTATACAAAGGCTTCCGTCTTGCGCCGACAGTTCGCAGGCTCGTAGCTTTCTTGATTAGCTTTCTTGATTAAACTAATAGTTCTGGCAACCATAGATGGTGCAATGAATGCAATGCTATAAATGCAATAGCAAAAAATTGTAATGTTATACAAAGGATTGATTGATATGTGGGGTTTAATGTCCCAAAACCACCACATGATTATGAGAGACGCCATAGTGGAGGCCTCCGAAAATTTTGACCACCTGTAGTTTTTAATGTGCACCCAAACCTAAACACACGGGCCTACAACGTTTCAGCTTTTATCGGAAGTCAGCCGCCACAGCCAGGATTCGATCCTGCGACCTGCAGGTCAGCAGCTAAGTACCTTAGCCACTAGACCACTGCAGCGGTTATACAAAATAAAGCTGGTTTACGTAAGCAAATACAAACTCTTTTGGATCCGATATCACGGCACTCCTACGAAACGCTGGTGTGAGCAAATACGACAGCTCCAGAAAGCAAATACGACCACTCCTCTTTACACGCAGCCTTTTTGCTTTGAAAGCGCACTGTTGCTTGCCGAGATAGCACGCGTCCAAGCGATCGCGTCCGCACCCTTAAAATTTCACTGTTGCTACTCGAGCAATTTCCCAGTCCGCGTTTTTTTTTTTTTTTTCGTTCTAGTTAAAATAATGAACCAGTCAAAAAACACAATGCTAATTGCAAAAAGTGTGTGGTTCAAAGATTCCCACGCAATGAAAAGACGAGTGGTTTACGAGCAATCGACGGCAGTTCTAACATGCAGTGGATGTTATATTATGCCCTTTCCAGGCGACTGAGATGAGCACACTAATTTGATCCCTGCTCCAGCAGTGTTCGGGTGCTATTACCCGATCGTGAAAGTTACGACACGCGGGGAAATCAATTTAGACTTGTTACAGAATATGACGGCCACGAAAAATACTCGCTCCGAGTGTCTATATGATTGCTATCCCAATAATAATGCAGCTATTTACCGCTAAATAAGCGTTTTGGGTTAGCTCTGCTTTCAGTCTGCCTTTTAATTTGTGTATTTATTTTCCTGCCTTTTAATTTGTGCATTTATTTTCCAAACTTTTTGTATCAAACTTGCAAAGATGGTCTTAATAACGAATTTTTCCGAGAATGTCAATTTCATTATATCAAGGTATAACTTTTTTTTTTCATGCACAATAGCTGCGCTGTTGCTAGACGGGAAATGTTTTTCCTCAGGAAACAGACATGAGAATAGGGTTTTTCACAGGAGATCAAAATGGCCACGCTACTTGGCGTGGTTCTCAGATGCCGCGGTGTCTAATATGACCCTTTTGAGGTGGTTTCGCGCGTGAAAATGGTCACGAAACTGACTCTCAAACCGAACAACTCGACTAATACGCATTACATGACAATAGTATTTTAGGAACAGCTTCTCAGACCCTATTTATTATGAAAACAGAACTTAAAAAAAAGCGAGGGCCAAAAAGTTTAGAACCACCACCCTTTTTTTTTTTTTAGAATCTTATCGTGGCAGAGCTTGTTTGTCCCAAATAATCGTGTGTGTTGATGCTAGATCCCTTCACGAAGACCATCCACTCCTTTCAGTCTTCGTTCACCTTTCATAAGATGTACGACGAAGATATGGCTAGCACTTACAAGGCATGCGCTTTTGAACATAGTACAAAACATTACTTCAAGCACAGCAGCAGGCATTGACGCATGCTGCTGTGCTCAAAGTGCTCGGGAAGAAGAAAAAAAACAGCCTACGTCAACACCACCTGTAGTCTAAAGGCGATGGCACATGAAGGGGCATTAGGACTTGGAAAATTTTTGCACATTATCTTAGAGGCTATGACATGCTGCTGGTGGGCAATAGACATACCGCCACGCGCTAGCAAGCGCTTATGGGAAAAGTTGGTAGGCCGTGCCAGCGCTTCTACGATCAAATGAACTCTGCAAGGTGTGATTTATTACCGCGCGATTCACTCACAACCTTCAGTGTTTGAGTCGATGACCTGTCTATGATTTGAACTTGTCTCCCTGTTCAACGAGCTGAGTGGCTCAGAAGCGCCAGTTAACTATTCTCCTTTGGCAGGGGTGAGACGGCCGAGACTAAATTGGGATCAGTTTTTGGAGCAGCAAAATTTTAATTTTGGAGCAGAAGAACCTTGCTTCGAAATAGTTAGCGGCATTTAAGATGTCGTTGTGGGAGCTTGAAAATACAAATTTCTTGCAACGTGGCAGCATCAGTGCATATTCCAATAGGCTTATAATATACACGTGACACTGAAACAGATTTTTAATGACGCGTTTAAACAGACTATCGCCAGGTATCAACTGCTTTACCTTTTTACGTACCACATGACCTATCTAGCTCTCGTAACAAACATGCGAAATAATATTTATTAAAAGAAGGTTTTGTAAAAAACTAGGTTTCTCAGAAACATTTGAAAGGTAAAATGCATTATACTGCATAAGAAATTCAAAAATTGTAATTGCACAAGAATTTTAGTTACGTTACAGTGATCCCAAAGAAAAGCTTGACATGATAAGAGTCATGAGCCTTTAACAGACAACAGAAGTGCGCTACACCGCCGTTCGCGGCCACCTCGTGCCGAACCCCCTTCAAGAGTGCACCGCGGGAGCCAAGAAACCTCGCTGACTATCTCGTAGAGCACACGGCACTAAATGACAAGTGAATGGTACTGATAATGCTTCTCCGCGCGAGCATCCGCGTGTTATTTAATATGGCACACGTTGGTCAGTTCAACTTTTTTTTTTTTTTAATATTGTAGGTCATCACAGTCGATGTAGAACTTCTGATAATACATAGCCTTGCGATTGCTGCGCACACCGCGACTCGCATAAAGCTCACAACTCACCACACAGGCAAGAAATTCGTGTCCCCGCAAACGAACCGCCATACGTAAAGAGGCTGGTTTTATTGCAAAGAAAGATAACGAAGTCGCACTGTAGAACGGCCGCCAACCAAAAAACGTCGATCAAACAAAGCTAAGCCTAAAAGCTAGCGTAGCCCAGAGCCAGCACACAGCAATGCCTCAAAGCGCTCATTGCGAGTTAGGATTACAAAACGGAGCAGTGGCAAATCACCATTCATGAAAACTGTGCGTACGTGATCGCTGACACGTCATGAGACACGAATAAAGCAGCGAAGTAGCCGTTAATATTGTTCAAAATGCTTTGAATGCGCATTCGGTCACCATGGCTTCACAAATAACCAAGTCTCTCACCCTGCAGACTTTGATGTGCGGATTTCACGTGCGATGGCTTTTTTTTAATGCATTGAGAACTCTGTTGTCTGAATAAATTAGTAGCTAATTCGCGCAAACTGGAATGGGGTTGCAAGCGTTTTGTCGCTCACAGAACCCATTTTGAGAACCCCTGTGCACGTGCCAGAGCAACCAGGAGACGTGTCGCATGCAGAAAAATCACTTAACATTTACAGTTACTCGCTCACAGCAAACACGCACGCGTAAAGTGACCAAACACTGCAGCGTCGACATGAAAGCTGCAGCGAGCAGACGATCGCACTACGCGCAACAAAGAGCCCGGGAGTCAACTCCGCTACGCTCGCCACTCGGCTCTATGGTTTTCACGAGGTGACAGAGGCACCAGAACACACAGCCTGGCTAGTAGAAGCAGCATGCTCGACGCACGGCAGGGTCATTTTTGCGGGGCCACTTATATTTACAACAGTTTAGGGGAGATTGTGGCAGCACCATGCCTTCGTCACCATAAAGGTCCAAAGAAAAAAAAATGATTGGGCGCATCTTATTAGTCAACTCGGACTTTTTATCCCCACTAAAGCTGAGGATGGCATCAAAACTTTAGCTTTCGAGGCTGTTTTGGAGCAGTTCGGCACAATTTTCGTGATTTTTATGCTATTGGAAAAGCTTGGCGCAAGAAAACAGAAATGCATCAAAAATGCGCAGTATGCCAAGCTGTCTCACCCTGCCTTGGCATCAGTCCGCCTTCGGCATAAATAAAAGCAGTACAACTTGGTTGCCTAAAAGTGCAAGCACTGTCCATAAACTCATGGATAGATTAGGAATTAATGTCCATTGACACTGTTTACGAGTAAATTGTACGGTTCTAGTATATTCAAAGAGTGCTTCAGAGATCAGCACAATTTCGTAAAATAAAGTACATTGAGTAGGCTACCGAGCACCACTCGCAGCATATGCGTCTACCAACGTTGGCACTGTAACTGCAGGTTGGAATAAAACCTACAGGGAAAAAAGAAAGAAGCACCACCAGGAAAGGAATCTACACACCGGAAACACTCACTCTCGACTGAAAGGTATCGCACGTGTTAACATATGTAAAAAAATAAGAGTTCATGGCACATGTCACAAAGAAGTACAAATAGACTAACACAAGGCAAGTGTTTACAGTTGATTAGTAGAGTTAAGCATTGTAGCGATAGCAAAAGTTAATTGATTTAAACAAGGTGGGGTGTTCTTTATGATATGCCTCAGAGATTTCACGTACGGTCTGTTTGGCGTGACTGAGAAGATTACCAGGCCTTCAAATATAAATTGCATTTACATAACTGAAAATGCAAGGCGCAATGAGATGGCTTCGTTCAATGAATTTTGATGCTTTTTGAGGCACGTGTGGATAGATCAACCAGGGTGACCGATGTATACATGTGATTACAAGAGGAATTCGGTTAGCACCTTTTGCACAGCAATTGAAAGAACAACTGGCATGCCTCTCATAGTCGTTTTCCCTGCCCACTGCAGACCCCTACGACCTTTTGCGCTCTATGGAAAAAATGTTACTAAGCACATGGTGCGGAAAACACAACCCTTCCCTGGTATCGCTTCCCGACTTGCTTTTAGACTGTGCAGAATATGCAGAAGGTATGCATGGAGTAATTGCAATACTCCTAGTTTCTACGCGCGTGAAGTCGTTCGAATTAATTTTTTTTTGGCCGAAAATTTTCCGAAAAACCGATTTTTTTGAAGTATTTTTCTTCACAATCATTAAAATATAAGGAAGCTGTTCCTACAATATTATAGCCCTGTAATGCGTACTTGTTGAGTTATTGGGTCCCAAAGTCAGTTTGATTACCATTTTTGCTTCCGAAACCACCTCAAAAACAGTCGTATTCAACGCCGCAGCGCGCGAGAACTACACCAAGCAGCGCGGCCATTTTGGTCTCATTTTAAAGACGCATTTTTCTATTATCTGTTCCTAGCAGAGGAACGTTTTTCATCTAGCAACAATGCAGCTATCGCACATAAAGAAAAACTGAATACTCGCACATCATTGGTTTTTGTCACATGGGGCAGTTCCCGGTTTCCTATTGGACGCAAAGGGATTCGTCTGCTAGACAGCGGCGTGCAAGCCGCCATTTTGCGTAGAGGCCTAACAACGGCTGTGCATTCGGTGCAATGGCAGGCGGTCATCGGAAGTTCTGGAGTGCTCATGCATACGGAAAAAGGCGAAAACGGCGTCCGAGAGCCCGCACCTTATCACCAGCGAGACCTTCTGCCGCCGAGAACTCGGAAGAAGCAGGCTGTGCCAGCGCTATCACCGCCGCGGCACCCACGATCGTGGACGCGATAGCCACGTCCCAAGATCACACGAGAGCCGTGTGCCTCGACACTCCCCTGGTTTCCAACGCTGAAAAAGTGGCCATCGAGTGTCGTGCGAGCGATGTTCTGCAAGATCTTTCATCGAAGTTTGCCACAAAACGCAAGCGGTCTTTTTTTCGGCTCGGATTATGGTGACCCCGCTACTAACTGTAGCCGACGATCACCGCGGGTTCACGCTTAGCGAGCCACAGGGCCGCTACTCCGTTTACTCGCGTGTAGCGCACCGCTCCGCGCGCGCTCAACTAATAAGGCGTTTAGCGCGGCGCGGCAAACAGACAGTGTTCTAATGCAAAACACAACACTTTATTGCGACTGGCGGCACCCCGAACAACAGTACAACGTCCGCTCCCGGGACGCGGGTAGCAAAGGCACCCGCACGCGGACGTTCACAATAAGGGGAAAAACCGCGAGCACGTCGCAGCTGGCAATGGCGAGCTTTGACACGCCGGTCAGGAAAAGGTCCCTCGCGGCTATGCTGCGCACTCTCACGATGGCCAATGGGCCTGGTCGCGAGTGTTAGGGCAACCTCGCACGCGTAGGCCTACGGCAAGTGCGGCTCGTTGTGGTACGACCACTTCAAGCACTAGGCACCGCTGTGGGCTTAGCGTACGCTACCGAAGCTAGCACTCAAGTAAGCACGCCTGCCGAGGTGCCCAAGGCCACCCCAGGCAGGCTACAGTCCGACGATTCCCAAAGGGGACGCGGACGACGGAAAACACGTGCTTACCCGGCGCCGACCAACGGAGAAGAGACCGCTCCCTTGGCGCACGCAGTGGCGCCATCTATCGCCACGTGGTGTTAACAGAGCAGGAAAGCTAAAGGGTGTGGCCGTGTGGCGGAACGCCCGCGAATTGGTCGCAGGCGCGCCTCAGATCCCCACATCCTCCTCTCCTTAATTCACCCTATATACCGGTCTGCAAAGGCAGCCGGTCGTCGCCCATGCATGCAAAGGCGTCATGTAATGGGCAACAGCTAGCCTCAGCCTCGCTCTGCAACTGCTGCTGAAGGAAAAAAAAATAAATCAACACAGAATACACATGAGAAAGACAAAAAACATATATTTTGCCTGCTGCAGCGTTCTTAGGGGGGGGGGGGGGGGGGTCTTCACTGTGCCTTATAGTTCCAAAAGACGGTCGACGTCCATGGTGGCGACGCCGTCCATAGGTGGTCCGTCGGTGGCTACGGGCGGTGGCAGCCCTGACAGTAGTGCTGCGAAATGGGGGTCCTCCCCCATTCGCTGTCGGCACAGGGCCGCCAGGTCCATGTCCGAGCACTGGCTCAGCAGGGCTGGATCCGGCGTCTTCCTCTCGGTGGCCCTCCCCTCGGCGGCCGCCTTTGTCCGGGCCACGTGCATGGCACTCTTGTAGTGGCTTTTGAAGTGCACGGCCACGCGGCACGTGGCGCAGAACCCCACCGCTGCATCGGTAGGTAGTTGGGCGCCTCCAGCTGTCTTCTCGCCCTCCACCAACGTGCAGCTCCGGAATGGCCACGGGACACGGTCCAGCGGCAGGTCGCGCCGAACGCGCTGCTGCGTTTTCCACGGCGCGTCGCTTATGAAGTAGCGCGGGACCCCCTGCCCCTCCTGCCGCGCCCACGTGGCCACGCTTCGCCCTGGTGTTTTGGAGACCGGTGGCGGTGGCGATGTTGATCCCCGCCGCCGGGACGCCCGCCTGGTAGACTTGGGTGGCGCCGAGGTGCCCGGGGCGGAAGGTTCTGGCCGCCGAGGCGCCCGCCGTGTGGGTTTCTGGCTGGAGGGCATGTCGCTGAAGGGCCTGCGACCACGACGACCGGCACCAGAACAAGAATGGCGCACCGCTGGCAGTCTCCGGCTTCCCCCGTCGCCCCACCGACAACCAGCGCCACCTATGTTGACGTAGGGGTCATTGACCCGGTTCATCCCCTCTCCGCACCACACAGACACACACACCTGCACCACCAGAACGTCCTCGAATGTTCCCGCGAGCGACCGGTCGCTCCCCCGTCCCCCTCCGCAGGGCAAAACGAAAAAAAAAAATGAAAACATGCACGCTCGCAGACAATCAGCAGCAGCAACTGGGCGGGACCAACTTCTTTGCAAGCACTGGCTGTAAAGAAGCTAGTTAACTGAGACTAGAAAGTAAAAATGAGGGCCTTCGGTTGCGGAAATAAGCGAAATCACTAAGGTGACCGCTTCCTCAGATTATACCGGTGTGTGGTCCGAATGCGGTCCGCCGCGCCGGGTGTGCGCCGTTGCTTGCGCGCAGAGCCACTGGGCGCTGGCGCAGGCTCGTCAGACCTCGACGCAAAGGCTTTCAGGTCTGCGATATGGGCACGGCTGAGTTTTCCCGAAAGCGGGTCTTTCAGCAAGTACGCGAGTGGAGTCCAAGCTTTCTCCACTCGGTACGGACCAAGCCACTTTGGAGCGAGCGAAGTTGAGAAACCCTTGCTCGCGTCGCTAAGAGCGTGGTTGCGCTTCAAGACGAGGTCACCCACCTTAAATGAAAGGTGGCGACGTTTTCGGTCGTACTGGGCCTTTTGCTCGGCCCTGGCCGATGCCAAACTCTGCCTCGCTCTACTGAGAGCTCGACAAAGCCTGTCCCGAAGTGTGGAAGCGTAAGCAGAACAGTCTGCCGGTTCTTCCTCGTCTCCGAGCTGGCATTGCATGACACTGGTCACCGGATTTACCAACTCCCTTCCGAAATTAAGGAAGGCGGGAGAGAAACCCGCAGAGCGACTCTCGGAGGTTCGGATTGCAAACGCGAGCTCACTCAAATGGTCTGCCCAGTCCTTTTGACTTTCGGCAAAGGCCGCCAACATCGGTTTGAGCGTACGATTGGTTCGCTCCGTCAAATTGGACAGGGGATGGTAGGGTGAAGTGGTGCAGTGATCTATTCCTAGGGAACGGCACGTATCACCAAACACCCGAGCAATGAAATACGACGCATTGTGCGTGATCAATCTTTTCGGAAAGCCGAACCGACAAAACACTTCCTGTAGCCACTCTAGCACCGCTCGCGCTGTCACTTTCCGCAGCGGAAATAGCTCCACCCATTTGGAAAAATGATCAACTACTACCATCAGATGTATGAACCCCTGCTTACTCCTGGGGAACGGCCCCATTAGATCGCAGGAGCCGCAACACCTGGTACGCCGCTCACCGTCGTTAGCTTAGAGTTGGTCAACAAACTTCTTCAGTGTATGAAGTGCGGTGTGTGTGGCGGGCCTGGAAGAATCTCCAAGGAAGACCGCAAATATGGCATAGCCGCGAAACTTGTTCTCACATGTGACGAGTGTGCGGTAAACCGAGGACCGTATGGAGCTCGCCGAGAGCAGGGGGGGACGCAGCGCACGGCCCCTTCGAAATTAACGTGCTCGCGGTTCGCGCGGCAATGAGCACAGGAAACGGGCAAACTGCGCTCAACGATATTTTTTCCGCCCTAAATATTTCACGGAGAGGCCTGCACACCAAGACATACCCGATTATGTGAAATTGAAAATGAACCCTGCCGCGCAGAAGGCTGCAGCGCGCGTTATTGACGACTGCGCGAGCACCGTGAAAACGGTGTATTCCAAACTCAACTATGGAAATCGTAAAAATATCGCCGTTTCCTTTCATGGCACTTGGCTGACCAGGGGCCACTCATCCCATATTTGTGTAGGGACCGTGATTGAACTATTCACGGGTTATGTGCTCGACTTCGTCGTCCTATCGAACTTTTGTTTGGGCTGCCAGCTAGGGCCAAAGGAGGACAACCCAAGGTATGCCGAGTGGCTAGCTGGTCACACTTGCCAAAAGAATACCTCCAGTAAGCCAGGACGAATGGAGGTGGAAGCAGCACAAATTTTATTTGGCCACTCATTGGAGAGACATGGGCTCGGTTACACAACCATGTTGTGTGATGGAGACATCCGGGCCTTCAACAGTCTGCAGGAGGCACAGGTATATGGCTTCGTGCCAATAGAAAAAGAGGACTGTGTCAACCATGTGCATAAGCGCATGGGCACAGCACTTAGAAACCTCCTGCAAAAACAAAGAGCCGAAGGAAAGCCAAGCCTTGGCGGCAAGGGCAAACTGACAGGCGAGCTGGTCACAAAGCTCGCGTCATATTATGGATGGGCTTTACAAAGCAACCAAGGAAGCATTGAGGCCATGAACATGTCTGGGCAACCTTTTATCACGTAGCAACTACTGATGCAAGCCCTCAGCACTCTCACTGCCCAACTGGTGAAGAGTCATGGTGCAAGTACAACAAGGCTGTTGCCAAGCAGGAGACTCCTCCAAATCATCGCTACAACCTGCCGGAGTATGTAGTTGATGCCTTGCGGCCTATTTACACGCGCCTCTGTGACAAGAAATTGCTGGAGCGTTGTCAGCGAGGCAAAACACAGAACCCAAACGAGAGCCTGCACTCCGTCATCTGGTCGCTCGTGTCCAAAAACAAACACGCGTCGCTTTTCACCGTTGAAGCTGCTGTGGCCGAAGCTGTCGCAAGGTTCAACGCTGGCAAAGGGAGAGCAGATGCCGCCATATTGAAGGAGCTGCACCTGCAGCAGAGTGTTGTGGCCGCTGAAAGATGCTCAGAAAAGGACAGTCGCCGACTAGTGGCATCGGAGAAGAAGCATGAGCATGCTGATGCTGAAAACTTCAAGCATGCCATGAAAAGAAAGTGCACCAAGGAGAATGATGATGACTACATTCCTGGGGGCTTCTAACATGGTTAATACACCGATTCACACCTTTTCTTGTTAAATATAAGTGCTCAGCATGTTCCTAAACTTCTTTTCTCGTTTTCTCAAAACAACATTTTCATCACACCCTAAGCCATTGCCCACAGTATCTTTTGATGTAGCAGTCGGATTTTGATAATTCTTGCAGCATTTGAAAGCTTATACATTGATTAGTGCAAGAAAACCAAAAAAATGTAATATTTTTATTTACAATAGTGATTTAATTAGCAATTAACTTAAGCAACAGTTTCAGATTTCTAATGAATATACTTGTTAAGGCCACAACTCTGGTACCAATGAAGCTAAATATAAAATTATGGTTTTGTTGCATTCCCTGGCCTTCATGGAATCAAATTTGTAGCAATATTTTATGAGGAAGATGTCAAAAGGCTGGGCAGTATGCAAGTTTATGTAACAAGTCAATATTTAAAAATCTAAAAGCAATAGCAAAAACTAATTACATATTTGTTTTCAGTAGTGAAAAATACATATTGTATTAAAATTTCAGCTGGAAATACTGAAAATTAAAAAAAAAAACATTTCAGACCAGTGTCTCCCCTTAACCTCCGCTATCACGCTAACTGTAAGCTATAACTGTCTAATATTTAAATGCACCGACGTGAAATTGAATAGTGGTCTCACTCAATGCGGAAAATATACTGCCAGAAAACATGCTCCGTAGAGAGACTTAAGCATCTTATAATCCGCCAAAATTATCAGAGCAAGGTACCTCGCATGTGAATTCTAGTTCCATTCCTTCGTCCTTAAACATGTTTAGAATGTGTTTACTTTTTCCCATTTTCCAGCGCCTCAATTGTTTATAAATATTTTTTAAAATCTATAACGGTAACACTTCTCAGCAGTTTTGTTTGAACGGCCCAATCAAACCACGATGGTATTAAAGCCATAGCGCCTTATGAGCAGTTCATCATTGAATAACTATGAATTCAGTGTTCCAGCTCACATTCCTCACGATAGCATGTTTGGACCACATGTACCTGTAAGGAACAACTTGCATGCATCTCATCTATGTTCGATGTACACTCATCCAGTAATACCTACACTGACCCCATTATTAATTTCACATTCCATGCGTAGATATACATGCAGGTGCATTCGTACCTTATAAACAAGCGGCGGCTTGTTCTTTTTTTGTTTTGTGCTCGCACGGCACCAACGAGCAGTGGATGGAGCAAGAGCCACTTCTCTCAGTGTGCCAACTTTTCCCATAGCTCCGTGCGACCGCAGGACGTAGTGAGATTGCTTGAAAAAGGTCTGTTGGCAGCATGGCACGCATGCGCACACTTGGGCTTCCGCAGACTGCAGTTGTTCATACCTGCCTGGTAGCGTATATTTAACCAAACGTATGTGGGGAGAAAACTGGTAGACAACAACACTCCATTACTGTTGGCTAATGGGCCTTGGCCGGGACCACAGAAAAATTTGTCTCACCCAAGTGTCACTGTATTTTGTAGACATGTCATCTCATATTTCTCAGCCTCTCATCCTCATCTATTATCAACTCCAGCCATTCACAGCATGAATGAAGCATGGCTCGGAACACTGATAAAGCACTGATAAACTGACTACCAGAGTGAAACAGTGGTTGCTGACTCAAAGGTCCCGTTTTCGATCCCAGCCATGGTGGTCGCATTTCGAAAAAGCCGAAATGCTAGACGCCCTGGTACTACATGATGTCTATGCATTCCAACACCAAATGATCAGAAGGTTTATTGTACTTTTACACCCAAGGTAACTTCAGCCCACCAATTTATCTGCTAGCAGCTACTCTACTTATTTTTACTCTCACTGATAGATCCAGGGTTTAACATCCCAAAACTAGCATACAATTATGAGAGACGCTGTAGTGGAGGACTCCGGAAATTTCGACCACCTGGGGTTCTTTAACGTGCACCTAAATCTGAGCACACGGGCCAACAGCATTTTCGCCTCCATCGAAAATGCAGCCGCCGCAGCCGGGATTCGATCCCGCACCTGCGGGTCAGCAGCCGAGTACCTTAGCCACTAGACCACCATGGCGGGACGAAAATGCAGCAGCCGCAGCCGGGGTTACTCGCACTGGACCACCACTTCTGTGAATAAAAAAGCACGAGAAAACAAGAATGAAACCAAACCTTTCGAACTGAAGCTACAATGCTGTTGAGGCTTCACAGTGGTGGTATCGGCAGATTCTGTGGCACTTCCATCAGTCTTCGGTGGTGGCTGGCACTCAGTCTTTGAAGAAAACAAGCGGTCAGATTCCCGCTTTTTGATTAGGCGAGGGGGAAGCTTGTTTTGCCGACCATGCACACTAGTTTTGCTCTTCGTCTGCAAAGAAAACAGAGTGTAGCAGTACACACAACACAACAAAAAAAAATCTGAGCTATAAATATGCATTTCAGCAGAGTGAATAAATAATCACATCACAGATGCAAATGCATGCTGCAGTGTGTTGCGACAGCGGGATGTACCCTTACCTCTTTCTTCTTCTTGGAGTCTCCCTCAGTCAAAACCTTGTGACGTTTCTTTGAAGTCACCTCTTGAAAGTCTCCGTCATCACCATCACACTGAGACTGATCAGTCACGGCTAGGTGGTCATCTATAACGACGACACCAGCATAGTTACTTAGGTCAATTCCTTCCAGAGCATTTGGCTTCTCCTTTTCAAGTTTTCCATTTGGTTGCCCTTGCTCAGACTTTTTGGTGTGTTTCCTGGCGCTCATGTCAGTGAGAGCAGCTTGAACTCCCACTGGGTCCTGCAGCTTCACCTCATCCATCCGGTACACCATGGTGGCTTGAGAGGGCTCTCCCTTGACATCTCCTGGCCGCTGCTGTTGCTGCTGGCGTGACCGACCTCCTGGCCGTGAGCCACCCCCACGGCCCATTCTGGCAGGTGGCCCGCCACCTCCGGAGTCTCTGCGTTGCACAACGCCTCGACCATTGCGGTCACTAGGAGCTCCTCCTCCCCCTCGGCGTACCTCCCCACCAGATCGGCGACGTTCCTGACCTCCACCAGGGGCCTTCGAGCTAGTGGGCAAGCCCTTCTTGGATCCCGATGACTGTTGGCGCACACCTTCGTCGAAGCCTCGTCTATCTGCCACATCACTGCTTTCAGAAGCAGTTTCCCAGTCTTCATTGGCAACATCGGACAGGGCATCCTTACTTGGTCCTGCACCACGACTTCCTCGTCCCTTGTTCCTCTCAGGATTGTCCTGTCTGCGAGGCTGATTTTTCTGAAAGCGTGGTGGCAGTGGCTCCATGCGATTGGGGCGCCGCACAACAGGACGACTACTGTTAGACCGTGGCTTGTTTACTTGGTTGGTAGATCCGTCTTTGCTTGCTTCTTCCTCCTTGTTGCCATCCTCAGGTTTTCCAAATGGAGCTTTTAAAGTCGGCGGCCCATAACCCCCAGCTTGGTATCGACCTCTGGAGCTTCGGCCTAACGCCATCGCACCTCCACGACCTCGCCGTGAAGGCTCCCCTCGAGGAGAGAAGGCGCTTTTCTCTTCTTTGTTTTTAGCCTCATCTCGGCGAGGCTCGCGAGCACGACCCACCTCTTTTGCTGTCCTATTTTTTCGGACAGAATCTGGACAGGCCTCCTCAGAACCCTCACTTTCCTCATCCTTGGGCCGCAACCGATTGATGGGCTTCTCTTCCTCCACACCAGAACTCTCACTACCATCGTCCTTTTTGCGGTCAAAGCGGGGCCCACGCTCAGTCCTACTCCGACGATACTCTCGGCTGCGCCCTCTGTAACCAACATTGCCACTGCTGTAGCCATTACCACCACGGCCCCCACGGCCACCTCTGTTTGCTTCAAATCTTCCCCCACTTCCCCCACGAGAACGAGATGCAGGCATACGCTTCTCAGCATCATCTTTTTTAGCAGCTTCCTTTGCCTTGTCCTCATCTGCACGGGAGTTATCCTCCACCTTTCCTTCCTTGACATCGTCCTTTCCATCATCCTTTGCAACTCCACCCCGTCGTAGTGGCACAAAGTTCTTCTTGCTTGGACCTGCACTGTCCAGCTGCTGCTGAGTAACAGGAGGTGGATGGTGTGTATGCCAATCCCGCCGCTTACTTTCACCAGGAGCAGAGGAGTATGGAGTGTCAGACCAGTCTGCCACTTGCGGTTTATCCTTTACTCGCTCAGCTGCAATACGATGCGGCTCCATTTGCGGCAATGGCATCTCTTGCCGTTGATCAGCGGGAGGCCTGAAAATGTGAGACCAAAACAGTACTTGTAAGCTTCCAGAAGAGGCTCAGAAAATTTTGAACTGCAAAAGATCCCTCGTAGTAGGCTGCAACAAGTGTACCAAGTGAAAAGCTGTTTTCGACGACTGGTAACATTGTTACAGCACGGAGGGAGAAAATGACATCAGATCATGCACAACAGCTGCTTTTTTTGCATGAAAATTTGTAAACATTCATGCTTCTATTAAATAAACTTGTTATTCGATATTCAATTCGATATTCGGCTTTTTTCTTGATTCGATTCGAGGCTTACTATTCGATATTTGCACACCCTTAAACTTCATACCTCGGGCTGATTTCACGACGCTAAGGCATCATTCGCAAAACCCATTTCACAAAACAAGTCGATTGAGTATGAAACTGAAACCACTTTCATGGCTTCTCAATGTGACGATTTCTTATAGTAGAGATTCTCTTGTATAGCGACCACAAAGCAAAGTGCACGTTACGCCTTCAAAGTGTAATGCAGCAGCCAAAACTCACATAGCCCTCTCATCCCTCAGGGAATCTCTGCTTGTACGACTGTCCCTGCTGTCAGGCCTCGAGGGCCGAGTCTCTCGCTCCCATTTATCCTGCAAAAGAGAAAAAAAAAAGTTACTGCAATATTGCACATTTGTGAAGATATATTAAGGAACACAGTAGATTTATAGCTATCAGGTACAGTTCACAACCATTTATTAACACATACTAATATATTCTGACACCTTCGCGACACCGCCACTCGTCCCATTGAAGTAATGTACACTCGGGACTAAAAATTCAGACCCCCCAAAGTGCACACTGATTTTTAGACTTTAGCTAGCTGATCAAGTGCGACCTCGAATGCTCCCCACAATGTTTACAATATTTTCGCTAAGTTGCCAGCACTGAAAGGTTCAACTGGCTGTGGCTAGATATCCGGTCAGTATCCATAAAATAGACACCATGGCCAAAGCGAAAGTTTAAGGGGCCCTGAAACACTTTTGACAGTAACCATGGAATGAATTCGCTGGAAGAGCTTATTGCCTCACGAATTCAGCGCCGCAAAAATTTTAAGAATCTGTCCAGTGCAAGAAGAGTTACAAAGATTTGTCGCATGCTGCAATTGCATTCTCTCTTCTCTCGTCCCGATGAAAGCGATGGAAGCTATGCCGAGAGCGATGCCAGGGGCAAAAAGAAATGTCATGCACGTCGCGTGACCTTGAGCACTTTTTCCTTTTTTTTCTTTAAATCTTCGAATGTGCGGTCTCAGTGTGATCACGCGCTTGTAATGGCATCCCACAGTGACAAGTAGCAGCTTTGCGCAGTGATCTCTGTAACGACCGAGCGCGCCATGTTCAAATCAGCCAATGGCTGACAGATGGGCTTTCTAACAGTGATTTTTGAGCGTCTTTCATTATTTCTCGAGAGTAGAGAAAGCAATTTTTAGCCGACTTTCTAATTTACTGCGAATTCCAAGCCATGTGCTGCACTACAATATTTGTCTCGGGTGTTGTCAGGAGCCTCTACTACTGATCAACAGCATTTTCGGACCATGCACAAAAAGTGTTGCAAGGCCCCGTTAAGTCCAACCATGCTTGGCTTAAGGGGGACACGGGTCTTTGTTTGGCCCAAAATCGCGAAAAAACCCGACTTTTTGAAGTTGACATTTTCGGAATCTGCAACGATTTTCGCACTTATCTGAGAAGTTTCAAGCTTCGCGCGTCGTTATTTCTGGCACAAAATCAATTTATAACACCCCTGCGAGATGAATATGAGCACAAATAAACTCTAAAGTCGCGCTTCTTTCCACGCCGAACCGTTGCCTTTACACACGAGCTATCGTAGTCATCTTGGTCTTGTTTGGAAGGGTCGTTGTCCATCTTCAATTTCCCGCCACCAGTGGCTCGCCTTGCTCATTGGTTTTTCAGAAAAAATGCGTCATCGAGTAGCAGAGCAGCACCACCGCACGATTCTATTGGCTGCTTTGGGAACGTGACAAAACCTAGGCACCCCATTGGCCAAGTGGTGTTTCCGGCGTCTGCTTTATCGTGACGTGCACGGATATGTGTCATTTTGTCATGGTGCTGTCGACTGCCTGCCGCAGTAAACAAGTTCCTCGCCGCACTACCGTAATTACTCGAATCTAACACGCACCTTTTTTCCGGTTAAGCGAGTTCATAAATCGCATGCGCGTTAGAATCGAGTACGAAAAAAAAAAAAAATGAATACGGTCATTCTATTGCCATCGGCATTTCCAAAATGGCCGCCCCCTACGTGCGTCGGCATGGCGCGTCGGCCATTTCTGCCTATGTGTTTCCCATGTGCGGCACTTCGTACGTATGCTGAGGAGTTCGTCATCTTGTAGTGCATTAGCATTGACGGCATGGAAGGGCTGACACTCCAAAAACTCGAGTGCACCACGATGCCGCTTTTAAAAGAAAAGTCATCGCGTGTGCAGAAACGGACGGAAATCGGGCCGCATCGCGGTCGTTCGGAGTTCCCGAAACGTGCGTGCGGGACTGGCGGAAACAAAAGCAGAAGATTGTCGACAGCAAAGCTTCACGCAAAGGCTTCAGTGGACCACAGCAGGGTCAGTTTTCCGCAAATTAAAGAGCTGCTTGGCGAGTATGTGCTTGAGCAGTGAGCGGCACAGCGGCCCGTGACGGCAGAACTCCTCTAAATGCGAGCTATGCAATTAGCCTTAGAAAAAGGTCTAATGCGGAGCCAGTTTAAAGCGAGCAGGTGCTGGCTAACTAACTTTATGAAGAGAAAAGGCTTTTCCCTCCGAAGGGGAATGGGCATATGCAAAAAGTTTTGCGGAGGAGTACGATGAAAAGCTTCACAGTTTTCAGAGGTTCGTCCTAAACTTGCGGCACAACAACGGCTACCTGATTGGGCAAATCAAGAATGCCGATCAGACGCCTCTTAACTTCAACATGCCTGGCACCACAACCGACGAGAAGGGGGCGAAGCAAGTTCGCGTGCTGACATCAGTCCACGGTAAAACTACAGTGACGGCAATGCTCTGTTAGACGTCAGATGAGGTACAAGCTTCGCCCGTACCTCATTTAAGGGGGGACGCGGCTTTGGGACCGCGAAAAATGGCAAAAAAATCGATTTTTTGAAACTCAAGTTTTCAGTTTCTGGAACCCTTTTTCTATCTGGTTCCAAAATATCTACACTGAAAACTGCGCAGAAGTGCTTCGGAAAATTCGTTTCACCCACCTAGGTAGCAAAACTTTTTCTGGAAATGGCAAGAAAACGGCGATTTTCAAAAAATTATATCTTCGCGATGCTTGGGCCGGGAGCCGACTTCTTGGGCTCATCGGAAAGAGCATTTCTCCGTGTTTAACTTTCCCGCCTCAGCTGGCTCCTCCCTTCAATAACAAGCGAGCAAAAAGCAAATGTTTGAAGGTCGTTTTGAGGCCCTTGATTGGCTGTGGCCGCCATGTTGCCTCAGCTCGCCTCGACATTGGCCCAATGCTCGCTCGGGGAGATCGTCGTCTGCTGCTTGTGCGTCGCAAGGACAAGGCTCTCGAAAATCGCCACTTCGTGACGTGTTCACGGCTTGATAATCACTTAAGATATAACTACGCTTTAGTTACGAGCACTAAGCGGATGCGCGATAAGGTTACTACGAGCGGGAGCGCAGTCTACGAGCGCCGCGCGTCATCGGAGTCGTCTTTAGCCCTAACTCCGCCGACAGCGAAACTGCGGGCAGGAACGACGCGCTAGCGCATTCGTGGCGACGTGCTTCTTTGCAAGCAATGAAGCTGAAAGCGGCGGCACGATCCGATTGCCAAGAGTGGCCGCACCGGATGCAAGATCAGATTACTACGAGCGGGCGCGCGGCGGTCTAAGAGTGCGGCGCGTCATCGGAGTCGGCTTTAGGCCTAACTCCGCTGACGGCGAGACTGCGAGCAGGAGCGACGCGCAAGCGCACTCTTGGCGACGTGCTTCTTTGCAAGTAATGTACCACATCACCCGCTAGCTCCTCTGAATCACGTACGGGCATTTTACGCATCTGCAGAGGACAACACAGTCAAGCTCGTCACCCCCCCCCCCCCCCCCTTCACTGCCATGGATAGCTCGGAACAGCGGCTAGCAGTTTCGCGCGTCGTCATTCGAAAATGCGATGCCAAGTGCAGTGCGTGCAGATTTTTTGTCTTCTTAGTTACACATTTCGCACATCGTCATCGAACGCCGCCGGCAAGTGCATTACGCGCCGGCTGCACTGTCCACGCGGCCGCGCACCCCACGGTCAATATGGAGTGCTGTCAATAAGCTTTTGTGATGCGATTCAGACGTGCTTGGAGCCGTGCTTGATATTGCCACGAACGTCTATGAATGTTTCGAGGTTAATGAATTGCTGTAGATTAGAGTTTCCGCGACCGGCTGTATGATGATGCGTTTCACAGCTAGAGCAGCAAAAGAGCACGTATGAATCAGGGGCAAGAATTTTTATATGCCCGTTTTACGTCATTAAATATACTGCTAAAAATTCCTGTGCCACCAGTTTTCTGCCCATAACTTTGTTATTTGGGAAGAAGGCATAGGCTGTCATGGTGTGATCCATTTTTCTGGTGCAATAAACCTCTCTAAATAAAGAAATGTTCAGTGAATACTTATAATCAAGAACATAATTACGCTAATTACAAATTCGGCACAAGAAATATGTGTAATCAATTCAGTATATGGTTTCATTCAATTACAATCTTTTCTGTCATGCCTATCACACCACTCCTTCATACAAAGAACTTGGTTTGAAATCCATACTTGTTCTTTGTAAAACATGAAAAAAAATTATGGGGGGAAAAAAAGGGCAACCAAGGCACACTGGTCAGAGACCAGATACCTGAAAAGTCAAATATCACAAGACAAACCCAAGATCACAATCTTTAGGTGTTTTATAGACGTAAAAAGAAGTTGAAACTTTAAACGCAGTTTTCTCAATACTGTTTTTTTGGCATTATACTCAGCTCGTGGAGCAGATATCTGGGCAAGCACTGTACGGATTTTGATTCCGTTTATTTTGTAATGCTCCTTGAAGTGTGCTTCAGGGGGCTGCGATCATTGTACTCCTTAAAGAATTTTTTATAGAGATTCTTGTTTGCAGTGCAAGTGTGCTCATTGCAGTGTCGCTGGAGAAAATGTAAACTACAAGTTTTAGTGCTGCAAATAAGTTATTTTGAGAACGCAGCCCCCTTCAACATACATTTGGCTGTGGATACAGCAATTACCAACCATTTTTGTGATTTTATAAATCCTCCAGCCCCTCCACGAGGTTCAATTGAAAAATAATTTGTCTCTCATTAAGTATTTGTGCTATCGCCTCGAGATTTTTGTGGATGCACGGTGAGGCCATTCTTAGTGCCTGTGCCGATTTTCATCATCATCCGACCAGAAACAAGAAAGTTCATTCTCAAAGGCACGTCCCCCCTTGAATGGAAGACGCTCCCGAAAGGAGTCGTTTTTTCGAGTGGTGTGATCGTGCGGGCCAGCGAGAAAAATGGGTGCACGTTGCAATCGATGTCTTGCGGTTTTTTTTTTTTTTTTTTTTTTTTTTTGCCGTGGAAATTGGGGGCGCGTTCCAATCGAGGGTGCGGTAGAAACGAGTAAACACGGTAATTTGTGAAGCGGGTGTGGCGATCGTTCATTCGCTGTGAACTTCAGAAAGAGCACCGCTATCACTCCGGACAGAGAGGATAGCAAACTCACGGCGTTCAACGGCGCCGTGTAACCGGTGTAGGCCTAACTCACGTACGAGCCCGTCGGTTGTCGACGACTTCGCTGAAAACGGCAGTGTTTTGGACGATAGTTATAGCGCGAGGACAAAACGACGACACAGAGAAAAGAAGGACACGCAAGACACGAGCGCTCGTGTCTTGCGTGTCCTTGTCTGTGTCGTCGTTTTGTTCTCGCGCTATAACTATCGTCATGCCATACGAACTAGCCCAAGCTGCCACACTTCTAAGTGTTTTGGAGCTTCAACAGTTACAGGACGGCAAGTAAAAAAAAGCATAAGTGAAGCTACGAGAGATGGCAATCTTTGCAACGATGGAACCGAAGCGCAGCCCCATTCTTGCTTCTTTTTCTTGCTCTTTTGTTCCTCCCAATCAGCACTCTTTTCTGTCCTTGTTTTTTTTTTTTTTTTTTTCGCTTCCGTAGTTACGAAGTAAGTACTTCTAGGTTGCGCTGTTCCTGCATTCACTCATCGCTAAACGCGCCGATGCCGCGGGTTCCTCCCGTCTGACGTGAACTGCGTGACGGGTCGCCAGAGTGGAGTTCGCCGCGTGTCGGCAAACAGCAGAAAATCAATCCGTTTACGGTGAACGTGCTCCCCACCCTCGCAATGAGGGCTACTGGCAACAGGAAGAGTGCTCGTAACGACGCGTCCGCAGCGACGAACATATTGCGCCGCGGCCTCCACTCGAAAATGTGGCAATCTTACGTGAAAAGGAAACTAACACCTCGCTGCTCTTGGAGCCTTGAAATTGATGAGCGAGTGCACGAGTTCGGTCTGCGACATCAGCAACTCAATCTGGACAAGCCAGAAAACCACTTTATTATAGGACGGATCGCGGATTACGCGCACACATTCGTCGCACATAGGCATCACCGAACTGGTAAGCGGCCTAGTCGGCAGACGAGCCCAAGGGGACCGCATCAGCTCGCAAGTGTGCCTCTGCGGAAAACGTGCAGCGGGCATTGAAAAAACGCCATTTAGGTGACGCAAAACAGAATGACTACATGCCTGGTGCCTACTGAGAAAGCTGAATTTGCAAATCATTGTAAATAAACAGCTTTTCCATGCTACTGTCTGCCCAAAATGGACTTCTTGTGTTTTTGCATGATTTCTCAGGATTCAAATTTTGCTGCAGTTGCAAACTTGTCTAAAAGATATATCTGCCAGCAGAGCAGCTAGGACTGTCATTTTTATTGTGACATGTAGCTGTATCTTCGGTTTACACAATGGTCAGTGTGAATTTTTGATTAAGACCTTAAAAAGTTTAATTTTTGCCAGAAATTGGAGCATAAAGTGGGCATGTCTGCAACACTGAAGTGCAAGGTGCAACAAACCTTGCTAAAATTATCAAATAAAAAAAGCACCCCTACCGTTGTGTAGCTTATGTTATTTGGTATACAGGCATGTGCCAATAGTAGCTCTGCAATACAAATTTCCTGTCTCATTATACCAGCAAAAAAGACGTAATTAAATTTATGTATCTCAAAAACTAATTGGTTTAGAGGAACAGTCATTGCATTTTTGAAATCAGCATCAAAAACTCAATCACACTGGGAATTATCTTTATGAACGCTTGAAAATATCTGACATTTCGTCTCAAGTACAGTGTCCCCCTTAAACATGAACTAGCCTAACATCGCTCCCTTCTGGATTTTGAGTTTACATTGGCAGTTTCTGCAACTAAACCTTTCCGGGTTTCTTGCTTGTCAGTTAACGTGCAAAACCAGATCTGCTGATATGGCTCCAATGCCACCCACTCCATCTGCACAGTCTGTACAAGTGTAAAAACGCAGCAGCTGCAAGACACTGATGACTATGAAAAAAAGCTGCAATTAATTTTCAGGTCAAAGGCAGCTGACCTTAACCCAATATTGCTTTCAAGTATTCAGAGTTGGACGATGATGCAGTTCTCAGTCAGGAAAATGATCGTCAACTGTTGAGTGACAGCTTAGCACCCCTACACTGCAGAGAAAGCCCTTTCACAGGCGGTTACATGTGGATTAATATACACCTAATGGCTCATTCCGAATACTTCGAAATCATTACTAACAGCAATGTTTTCTCGCACTTCATATGCATACTGCCACTTGATATTGCAGAAGTTTCTGCAGCAGTTTACCCATGAGACAATAAATTTATTAAATGAGGCCAACCGATCAATGCCTATAAATATGTTACAGCACCCCTTCAAGGAGAAACTAATTACAGTTAAACCTGTTTATAATGAACCTCCACACAACAAATTCCTCAATATAACAAAGTTTCCTATTCCCCACCGTTACTCCATAGCAGCACATGTATTTGCGACCTCTATGTAACAAAGTAACAGAGGGAGATAACGTTGATATAACAAATTTTCCTCACGAACAATTTAGAAATTTTGCCCCAGACTTTGGCATTTTGGCACATGCATGCATTATTTGCGGGTGCCCCACCGCCGACAAAGCTCGAAGCGACGGCGGTGCGCACGGCGCACAATGCGGGCGCTTGTTATTGTGCGCGGGTGAGCACAAGGCGAGCCTGCGTCCCATGAGCCAGGGTTGCCGCCGTTCTTGCCGCCGCAAGCACATGCGCTGATGTGCCCTGCTCCTCCAAACTGAAAACAAACAAACAAAAACTACTGTTGAGTTGGCAGTGCCAAGCTTTCAGTAAGCGTCGCATATGTGGGGCCGCACTGGATATGGAAGACACTTCACCGAATAGTTTTCCACGGTATCCGCGTCGTCCGCTCTTCACTTTCGTCGTCGTGCACGCATGCATGGTTTCAGTGCACGCGTTATGGTGTGGCCCCAGACCATGCTCAGCATTGATTTTTTTTTAATGAGGAATACCGCAGCGTCACTAGCAAGGAGACAACCCTCAAAGACCATGGTAATGACTACGACAAATCTTCCGAGGTCGACTTATCACGCGTTTCCGAATGCGCTGCGAGTTCGAAGGACCATAGCCTTCGCAATAAGCCGATTAGCTCTGGCAACAACAACACAGCGCATTGAATGCAATGCAATCGCGAATCTCCTAAAGAACACTGCTGTAAGCAAAAAATACAGCCACTCCAGGAAAAAGTGCTCTTTTCAAACAATCTCTTCGCATTGAAAGCACACTGATGCTTGCAGACATAAAGCGCCAGCAATCGTGACCACACCCTTAGTTCACTGTTCAGCTCCTCCCTTATTACCCCCTATTTCACCGTGCTGCCTATGCGTGTGCTGTGGTTGATATCGCGTGAACACCCAGTTTTCTCAGATTTGCAAACCGTGGCAAACTTGCCGGATGTGCTTTGCGGAATTCGCCAGCAGCCCGCCACAGTCCTCAGTGCAGCGAGCCATCTATCGGCACGCTGTAAACAAGAACATAATCGGTCGCTCCCCGCTAAGCGCTCGCTTCGCGGCGTTCGATCACCTAAAGTATTCTTGCACCGTGCTCCGACTGTATAAGTTTTTACGGTACCTCCCATAAAAGAGAGCAGATTAATGAAGCAGGCTTACTCAGGCAGTGTGTTACAACTTTATAAACAAGACTGCACCTGAATTACACAAATGCACATGCTGTCCTCAAAGATCTACAATAGAAGTCCTACTTTATTCGGAAAAAAAAAGATACATGTTAAATTCGATTGATTGATTGATTGATATGTGGGGTTTAACGTCCCAAAACCACTATATGATTATGAGAGACGTCGTAGTGGAGGGCTCCGGAAATTTAGACCACCTGGGGTTCTTTAACGTGCACCCAAATCTGAGCACACGGGCCTACAACATTTCCTACATGTTAAATTCCAACATATACAGTACAGTTAAACTTGCTTAAAACGAACCTCCATATAACAAATTCCTCAATATATAGTAGTTTTTTTATTCCCCGCCGTTGCTCCATATAAGCACATATACAGTGAAATCTCGGTATAAGGAACTTCAGGGGGCCGTGGCAATTCGTTATTTTAAAAGGTCGTTTATAGCGAAAACCCAAAAATTAACCATAAATACTCATTGTCCACCGACCAAAATGACTAACCTTTACAACGGTGGGTCCTTGAACTCGGGTTTTAATGAGAAAAAAACTAATGCACAAGTGAACACCAGAAAATGCACATATACTTTGAAGATTTAGGCGTGCAGCACAAATTTTGCATCGCGAAGGGCCCCAGCATATCCACATTCCTGTGGTGTGATTCAGTTCTTTGGTGACAACAGCCTGCTTTTTGCCTTCAGTTGGCAAACAATATTCAATTTCTCAGCGAAAACTGATTCCGCTTCTTTGTCGCAGGCAGAGAAACTCATTAGTAGCACCACAGCGCGAACGCCGACTTGCTTTGCAGACGCGATAAGTAATCACCGAAAAGAGATGAACAAGAAAGACTGACCAACAAGGCCTCCTAGTCCTAGAGCACATGTAAAAGTGACAAAAAAAGAAAAACCCGAAGCGTCGCAGCTATCATCGCCTCTTCCAAAGAAAAAAAGTGATAAAAAAAATTTCGCCTATGCTTCCTGCTTCTCGACTCCCACTCTGCCTCACTAACCTTGGCCTCCGATGTTGCCCTCACCTCTGCGCCTGTAAACCTGCAGCGTCGGCGCTTCAATAATATAAAAGAAAAGAAGGTCGCCCTTTCGTTTCCCCCCCCCCTCCGCATTCTCGCGCGTCTTCCGAGAAGCAGACAGTTATAGCGCTAGAACAGAACGACGACAAAGAGACAAGAAGGACATGAGCGCTCTGTCGTCGTTTCGTTCTCGCGCTATATAACTATCGTCATGTCATACCAACTAGCCCAAACTGCCACACTTCTGCAAGGCATCCGTTTGCTTTGTCGTCTGATTGCGTACCGCTCCAGAGTAGCAACGGATTTCAGAACATGAGTTCGTAGTACTGAGGCGTTCTTAATATAACGCCGAACTAAATTAACCCTCATTATTCTGAAAAGTTCTGTATTCTGAAGTACGTAGTAGCGAAATAGTTTTACATTGAAACTACCGTATTTACTCGCATAATCCTCGCACTTTTTTTTTGCCGGAAAACCGATGAAGTTGGGGGGTGCGAGAATTACGCGAGGAAAACTTTCTACGAAAACGTACAGAGCGAAAAAATGGCAGCATATCCACGGAGTGAATGATGGAGAGTGGGGCGAAGCATTCGTCCGTCCATGCGTCTGTGCGCCCGTCCCTGCGTTCTTTCATGCATCCGCCCCTGCATCCGTTCATGCGTCCATCCATGCATCTGTGTGTGTCCGTTCGTTCATCTATTCAACACTCCAAGTCCCACCATCTCGCATCTTTTTATCATATATTCCCCATATAGAAGCACCGCCATCCAGCAGACATTCCAAGGACTAAACGAGAGGTGGCACAGGCACACTTTCTTACGGCCTGCGCTTTGGGTCCACTTCCCACCTTTAACCACCTCGAGTTCATGCTATATTCTAGTTCACTGTATTCATGGCACTGCGACCAAACGCTCGCTAAACCTTTCGAAAACCAAGAAGGTTACGCCCAGCGAGTATAACGTAGCAACCTTTCCCTGTCAGATAGGGCTCAATTTACATGCCAATGGCTGCTAATGAGAAATGAGAGACGGGAGAATTCGGCTTTTACTTTCTTACGGCTTGCGCTTCGTATCTACTTCTCATTTTTAACCACCTTGAGTTCATTCATGGTATATACAAGTTCATTGTATTCATGGCACTGCGGCTCAACGCTCGCTAAACCTTTCTAAAGCTAAGGAGGTTACACCCAGCGAGTATAATGTAGCATCCCTTTCTTGTCCGATAGTGCTCAATGTACATGCCAATGGCTGCTAATGGGGATCGCAGCGTGCGCGTTGACTAAAAGCCGAATGCTCATGTCTCTCATTCCCCATTAGCAGCCATTGGCATGTACATTGAGCACTATTTTTTATTGTTAAACAACGCACAGAAGAAATCTCTCACTGGCACCACCTTGGAGGTCAAGTGTTATACCTATTTCGGGTATGTGCCACTGGTGGTTACATACGAGGGACGCCCAAGCCACGCCATAAGGAGCTTCGCCCCTAAAGGAAAACGAAGTGGCCGCAAATCGGGATTCTCACACCAGCAACTAACAGCAACCTTTAAGAAATACTAATTAAAACTTACCTCAACAATAAAAGCAGAGGTTCAACACAAGACAAGATTTACTTGAGACACAAAAAGTGGAAGCAAATAGTCGAGAATTAGAATACCATACGCAAAGCTTGCGGACGTTGCGGGCGTAGCGGTAGCGTTTGTCGCTCAACAGGAGCCCTCAAAAGGTTAAGCGTGGGACGTCAGTATTGGCCTCATGGCTATTTAACAGAATTGTCCGCAGTTTCCTTCTTAAGAAATAAAGTTTACCATCAATCCCAGTTTTAGGCATACGGCAGGCCCAACGCGCCTGTGTGGCTTTCAGCAGCCGTCACCAGTAGCGAACACAAAACTCGTTGACTCCGAAAGGCCTACCAGCAGCCTTGTTGGCATTCTTTATTGCATGATCTATCACTTGCAACTTGAAAGCAGCCGTACAGCTTCAGTACCGCCTCATAACTTGACAAGGTTACCGACGCAACATACACAAGACGCCGCAACGCACACTGGCCACGTCGGCTTGGCTTGAATTGGATTGAATCTCCGTGCAATTGTAGCAATTGTACGCTTGATGCTTAACAGATGGTGCCAGATGGCGTGTGCTATCATCATCAGTGGCTGGAAAGAGCAGACGACATTATTGCAGCAGTTTTCGGGGGTGCGATGATTACTCGAGGAAAAAAAGAAATATTATTGTTGGGCGATGTTGGGGGTGCGAGAATTATGCGAGTGTGAGGATTACGCGAGTAAATACGGTATTAGCAGTTCGCACGGGATTTTTTAAAAGTTTATTAATCTGAAAAGTTCGTTAATGTGGGGTTCGTTTTACCGAGATTTCACTGTATTTGCGACGTCTATGTAACAAAGTAACAGCGGGAGACAACCTTGATATAATGAACTTTTGTCACGAACAATCTAGGAATTTCACTCCACATTTAAGCATTTTGATACGAGCATGTATCATGCTCAGCTGCCCCACCGTCGACTCGACGAAGCGGCGGCGTGGGTGAGCTCGAGGCGCACAAGCGGGCTTACACCCTACAACCCAACGTTGCCGCCATTCTTGTCGCCGAGATCACATGCGCGGGGGTTGAACGACGCTGCGCTGAATGCAATGCAACGAATGTAATAGCAAAAAAATTAATGTTATAAGAAGTAAAAGTGGCAGCCAACTCTTTTGGATCCGATATTGCGGTACTCCTACAAAACGCTGGTGTGAGCAAATACGGCCGATCCAGGGAGAAGTGCTCTTTTCATACAGTCTCTTCGTGTTCAAAGTGCACTGATTTACTCGCCGAGATAGCAAGCGTGCCAGCGGTCATGACCGCCCTTCTTAAAATCCAAGTTCATTATTGCTCCAAGTTCATTATTTTCGTACCGCAGCTCCATATAACGAAATCCTCTTGATAAAAATTTTTTTCCGGGAATTTATCAACATCGTTATATCCAGATTGAACTGTAACCGTCATCAGCAGTCCTTTGCAGAGTTGAAACAAATCTGGTGGAAAGGCATTGTGCAATAAAATTTTTTTAGCTAAAGTATTGGCCAAGAGTGTATTACTCCTAAGCGAGAGAACATCAAAACATGAACATGCTTAGGTGGTTTCAGTTCTCAATCCAATCCTTACAAGGCACAAATACTTACTCTAGGAACTCTCTGATCATATTCTCTTGTGCTGGACCAGGCTCCTATAGTGTCCCTGTTTTCACGTTTTTCACGCTGCTGTTTGTCCTCAAAGTCTCTCTCTCTGCAAAAGAAAAATATGCAAAAGGAAATGTTATGCTTCCATTTTCCTTGAATAGACCTGCAGCATACAGTGAAACCTCGTTAAGGGGGGGACGCAGGTCTTAAAACGATCAAAAATGGCCAAAAAATTGATATTTTGTGGGGCGTTTATACCTCTGAGCACTCACTCTCAAATTGCTACAAATTCGATCAGGAAACGCAATGGGCCTTCAAAGCGCCCCCGCAGCAGTAAAATGCCCCGAAAATAACGAAATTTGTTCAAACTTCGCACGCACGCCATGAGTGTTGCAGCGGGCCGAGCGCCACCTTCTTGAGGCAGATTTGAAGCTATTTCCTTTGTGCGTAATTTACACCATCGCAATATGACGCCATCTAAGCAAAATGGCTGCCTTCGTGGGTTTTTTTAGGCCATTCCCACGTTGCCAATTGGCTCTCACACGGCACGTACTGAGGCTCCCATTAGCTGACATGGCCGGCGGCGTACCTTTCAAGAGTACCAAGACAATGCAGGGTGCGCATGGAACTGCGCACCCTCCATTGTTCCACACTTCCCATTAGCTGGCGTGATCGACGCATTTTTTTTTCTTCTGCGCGTTCAATGTCACGGCTGTCCGATTGTGTACGTCTACTTTTGCACTCATGCATGTTTCTCGACGTACAGTGTTAGTGCTTTGCACCAGTAGTTTATCCACGCGTGAGATGTTGTGGTGTACACGTATCCCGAAGGAGTACGGCCACCAGCGTGGGTCCGGTCTTAGCGAGCCGCAGGGCACGCGTTAACCGTCGCCGTGGCGAGAACACGATACTGCTCAAAGTCTCAACACTTTATTGTGGCAACACCAACGCAGTACAGCCCGTTGCAAAAGGCGCGGCGGGAAAGCAAATAGGCTTATTCACGCCACGGGCACAAAGTACTACACAGGGTGCCACGAGCACGTCTCCGCGGTAAAGGTGATCCATGGAGACACCGGGACCAAGGCCCGGTTGCTCGAGCGAGGGCAAAGGCGCTCGCGTTGGCTTCGGAGGGAGACGGGTCGGCGTAGCCAGGCCACGCACTAGGACACCGTACCACCCCTCGACCGTGCGTACGCAGCGGGGCAACAAAAGGTGAGCGTTCGCCTCGGGCGCGAGGCGCCGTCAGCGAAGTCCGACGAGCCCCGAGTGACGGGAGTCGACGGACGGAAAAGATTGCGTGGTTCACTGTTTGCCGTCCCGGAGAGTATCTGTCTGCTCCTGACGCAGCGCGCGAAAACCTCTCGGGAGCCTCCGCGCGCGGCGCCACAGTCAACATTCGCTACCGGGTGAGGGAGTTAAACGTCACTCCACTCACCCACCACGGCAGACAGCAAAGGAGGGCAGACATGTCGGGACATGAGAACGGCAGAAAAGGCGGCAAAGCCCGCACAAAGACAGCGGGCTAGCCTCAATTCCCACAATGTCCAGAAACTCCCGTCTGAAACCGTCCTCGCAATGAGCTTTTGGATGCAGTCAAAAGCAGACTTAGAACAAGAAGGCGCCGGCTAGAAGTGCACTGTCAGGGTGAGAGTTCGGTGGAGTCTGTGCCCATCAGGCACCATTACGTTTACTATCTCCTCCGTGCGCAGAATGATCGCGCGAGCAGTGGAACGAAGATCACATGTCATGTTCAGTTTACGAAGGCGAATGAGCGAAGGGTGAAGGTGTGTCCGCTTGGTTTCGCTGAGATTTTGCGATCGCGAAATCTATGCAGTTCCCTGCCCTGCGCTGTCTTGGGATACAACCTTCCTGCCTTGCCTCGTAAATCTTGCGTCTTCCTCCCGAACCCTGTTTTCCAAAATTACCATGGTCTCCCACTCTCTTCCGTTCCCATGGTATATAACGGGCAGTTGTCGAACACCTTTGAAACAACGTGGGTGCCTTGATTTTCCTATTACAAACAGTTTCGATTTCTCATCTCCTGCCATGTTTGCACCCACCAGCACAGTGATGCCATCTTTACTGCGTTTTCCTCCACTACAGGCTTCGCTTTTGAAGGTGAAAGTCTTCGATAAAAGCGGCTTACAATAAAGACCCATCTCGTCGACGGTGAAGACGTCTCGTGGCTCGAAGCTCATCAAAATTTCCTTAAGCCGCCACTGTTGCCAGTCGGTGCAAATGTCCCTGTTGACTGCACCACTCTCACCCAAGATTGCTTTAAGACTAGGCCACGGCGTGTTTTGAAGCAGCTGAGCCATCTGTCGCTTAGGACGAGCTTTCTGCTCGAGAATCTGTTCGCTTATGGGCAAATTGGAACTCCGTGCACGCTTGAACCACTAAAAAAGAACTTCTTCTAGTTCTTCTTAAGGCGTCATCCGCATCCGCATCCAAATAGATGTAAGATCCCGTTTTTAACAGTGCCTTCAATCTTTTCTCTGTCTTTCCAGATAAGCGACAGCACCTATTTCAAGATGCATTTTTTCGCCACCCCCGTCGTGGGCAGGCCGCTTCGATCGAGCTCCTGAAGAATTCGCAGCTTTTTTTTCAAGCGAGAGTGCATGGTGCGGCCGCTTCCTTTCCATTGGGCTGAAATAACACCGTGATCCACCACACTTAGCCGCACAAATAGGCCTAACGCACAGTTGGCTCATCGACTCAGCTCCCACAGCCCCAACGAAAAATGGCTACTGGATTGGCTTGTCTCGATCTCGAGGTGTTGCCATGGTTGTGAGACTACATTAGGCATGAGCTAGTCTATGCTGTGTTTAGATTTTTGACTAATAAGCACTGTTTCGATTCACCGATGAATTTTACTGCACAACACATAGAAATCCAGCCATATGAGCCCGTTTAGTTCCGTTAATAAGGCATTTTCGTTTAAGCGAGTTTCGTTTATTGGGAGTCCACTCTACTTGAGTTAACTGTACTCTGGACTCTTGACATCGCGATCATTCCAAACTATCCCACTTGTGGCACATACAATGTCGACAATAACCTTAATTTCTCGATTAGCAGAGCACTGATGTTGATAATATTGAAGTTTTGGACGTGCTCATTAACTCTTATGTAAAAAGTTTTTTTTTGCCTTCAATTTAACAGACAAACAGGTTTAGATATTGAACATTAGATAAAAGAATGAAATTACGAGAAACAGATTATACTCGCTCTGAAAAGCTTGAAACCATAAAGATTGTCCTTCTAGGCAAAAGGTGACCATACTGACACACAAGTCCGAGCAAATGCCTGAATTTCAACAAATCAAAGCCAAACAACACTCACTTTCTAAATGAATCACCACGTGAGCGGCTCTCAAAAGCAGTTTCCTCTTTGTCAGGTCTTTTTGAAGGGAAATCCAACCGCTGATCATAGCTGGCAGCGGCCCTACCAAAGTCAGGAACCTGGCTACCATAGTACACAGGTGCCACAGATGGTCGCCAGTTGTCATATGGTCCACCTAAGAGATAAAATTAACTGAAGTTATTGCAAATCATACAGCCACAGGGTGATGAATATACAGTCCAACTCTTTAATTCAAACTCAGAAGCGATAGAAATCTGAATTAACCGGGGCTACGGGGTTTGAACTAATGGGGGTTGCTTTGATTAGTAGTGCAGAGCACAATACAATGGAGCTCCTCCCTACACAGCACACATTACGTTCTCAGGTGCTACGCTTTCCTGGCTGCTTAATACGAGGCAAAAATATTCTTCTGGCCTATTCGCACTCTGGTTATTTTCTCCTGTGTTGCCCCTCTCAGCCATGCCAAAAAGAGACAGAAGGGTGCTTATTCGATAGTGGATACTACTCTCACCGTGTCCTACTAAAGAAGGAGAGACCGTATTCTGCAAAACCTGCAGGAAAAAAATTGCATGGCTATGCCAAACGATTGGGGCCTTTGTACCACTATAAACTAAAACATTTCTGATTGCTTTCCTGTCGTAAGCACAGATCTTATATGTATTTCTTGAAAATTTTGAATCTTGTCAAAAGCTTATTATGCCTATATTTACAATTTTGGTGGCCTAAAACGGTGTTTTGCCCACCTATTTTTGGCACCTACACCCCGGTTTTATAGTGCTTATAAATCCGGCCTCTTATCACAGTGGCTGATCAGCTCAATCATGTACACTTACACACTTCCTCCACAGGCAGAGATCATTTGATCTTTTGTAATGTAACAGTGAACTGTGGAAACTGAGGCTAGCCCGTCGCCATTGCGCGGGCTTTATAACCTGGTTATGTTCTCATGTCCTAACATGACTCTCCCATACTACGCGGTCGGTCGGCACTGGGAGAGTGGGAGTGACATTAAGGGGAGACGCTGGTCTTGAAATGAAAATTTTAATTATTGGAGATATTGTAATAAAATTAGGTGTGTATATGTATTTCTTCTTGCTATTTTCAAAGAATATAATTAGTTTTAATGTACATCAACCAGTAATCAAATTGTGAGAACATAAGTAATATTTGATTATGTAATCTCTTACGAGTCATTAAGGCACTTTCCCTCAATATTTTTAGGTTCTGTTTAGAATGCAGCTGTAGCCAAAGACCTGCCATGTGGAGCTATGCTATTTATGTTGTCATTGAAATACATCATCATATAAAAATTCTCATTTGCACTGATGCTCCATAATTTCGAAATTCGATTAGCTCACATTATCACTCAAAGTTTTATATGTCCCTCTTAGCCACAAGAAAATAGCATAGCTCCAATGTCATGTTTCTTCTGTAAGGCTGGTCAGGTTGGCAAAAAATGTGAAACTGAGAAATTTGCATTCAAAGTTTCAACATGCACTGCAAAATTTCTATAAGGAACTTTAACCCCAAATTTTATACACACATTCCCCATCTATTCCTCTGTAAAACAATACAAAATGTGCCTTATTTCACCCTAGGAATCATTTCTAAAAAAATTTTCCAAAGTGGAAAGCATCATCAGAACAACCCCACCATGACAAGCTGTCGCGGGGTTCAGAAAGAGCTATGGGGTATGAGCCTCAAACGACTAGCTGTTGGGTAGCATGCTGTACTGGGTAATTAAGTTGCTGAGCCAGTAGGATTTACTGTCGATGTTCCGATTTTCCGGACCCTCAAGAGACCATGAAAATGTCCGGGAAATCTGGCATCGATCCGGAAAAACGAATGCAGGCAAAAATGCATCTTTTTTTTTTTTTTACAGGTATATTTTGCTGACGGAGAGGGTTACGGCAGGAGAACAAGATTCTCGTTGCAATCTTTACATCGCTAAGGTGGCTCTGAAAAGAGCCAATTATATATATATTGTTACGGTTGAAATAAAGGATAGGTGGATTTATTTACAGGGTGAGGATGAAGTTCGGCAGTCTCGGTAAAGATGGAGTCCTCAGGCCGCACCAGCCAACGTCGTCTTCCTCTTCTACCTACCCGGCATACTACAGCCCGGCTCGGCTCATACCGTAGCAATCCCCGGTTCAGAGACGAAGCCCGCTGGGCGAGTTTATGTCACTGGAGGGATGAAACTTCTTGAGGCGAGCCACGTGCACCAACTGCGTTCGATTTGACCGACGAGAAGGTGTCGTCAAACGTGCCACAACGTACGTCAAGTCAGTCAAGGAATCTACAATGACATAGGGGCCTGTGTACTGCGGTAAAAACTTCTGACATAAACCAGGTTTTCGTTGGGGGGTCCACAACCACACGAATTCACCTTTGCGGAACGAAATGGCATCATGGCGTTGATCGTATCGTTGCTTGGAGCGATCTTGTGATGCCAGTGTGCGCAAGCGAGCAATTTGGCGGGCTTCTTCAGCCCAGCACAATGTTTCGGCCACGGACTCATCGGTATGGAGCTTAAATATGAGGATTGTATCAAGGGAGCTGCGTGGTGATCGAGCGTAGAGCAAGTAGAAGGGCGTTAAGTCCGTGGTCTCGTGCTTCGCTGTATTATATGCATAAGTAATAAATGGTAAGATCTGATCCCAGTTTTTGTGATTGGACACGACGTACATTGGGAGCATGTTAGTGAGAGTTCGATTGGTATGTTCTACAAGACCATTCGTCTGGGGATGGTATGGTGCCGAATGTCTGAACTGTGAAGTGCAGAGGCGAAGCAATTCTTCCACAGCGTCCGCGATGAATTGGCGACCACGGTCACTGATGATTACTTGAGGTCGACCATGGCGAAGAACAACGGAGCGTAACAAAAAGGCAGGGACGCCATCAGCTGTAGAAGATGGTGTCACAGCGGTTTCGGCGTATCTGGTAAGGTGGTCGACGCACACTATTATCCAGCGGTTGTTGTTCGAAGATCGCGGAAACGGGCCCAATAGGTCGATGCCCACTTGCTCGAAAGGCGTAGTAGGCGGTTCTATGGGGTGAAGAAGGCCATGCGGTGCACTGGTAGGTCGTTTATGACGTTGGCAGTTCTCGCAGCTCGAGACGTAGTGTTTCGTAAAATCTCGCATTTGGGGTCAGTAAAAAGGCTGCTGCACTCGATGCAGGGTGCGAATGAACCCAAGGTGTCCTGACGTTGGATCATCGTGCATAGTACGGAGAACGTCGCATCGAAGACTTTAAGGTACAACCCAGTAAATAATGTGCGCCGGTTGGCGAGTAACTCGTTTTGCACAAAAGTCCATCACATATGCGAAAGTGACCACTGCCATTGAGATTCCGAGCGTCAACGAACAAAGTGTCTAAAGATAAATCATTCAGTCGTTCTCGTTCGAAGATATTGGCGTCAGGAAACGTGTGAGAGACCGTAGCAAAACAGATGTCGAGGGTATCTGCACTGTCCTCCGTCGTGGTCATAGGTAGGCGAGAAAGGCAATCAGCGCCCGAATGACGTCGTCCACTTCTGTACGAAATGCTGAAGTCAAATTCTTGAAGGCGTAAAGCCCATCGAGCAAGGCGGCCGGAAGGGTCTCGGAGTGTAACAAGCCAACATAATGAATGATGGTCTGTCACAATCGTGAATGGACGACCGTAGCGGTAACATCGAAACTTCTGAATGGCGAATACAGCCGCTAAACATTCTTGCTCTGTCACCGTATAATTCATTCCAGCCTTGCTTAGAGATCGACTCGTATAAACAACAACATGCTCTGCATTATGGCGCTGAACAAGCACACCTCCGATGCCAATTCCACTTGCGTCACTGTGCACTTCTGTAGGAGCAGAAGGATCGAAATGACGAAGAATAGGCTCAGATGTTAGAAATTTCAGTTCAGAAAATGCGGCATCACAATCAGGTGTCCAATCGAATGGGCTGTCTTTTCGCAACAAGCTCGTCAGTGGGTGTACTACGTCCGCCAAAGCGGCGAAAGTAGGAACATAGGCCCAAGAAGCTGCGAAGTTCCTTCAGTGTCTGGGGTGGTTTGAATGTGCTGACAGCTTCGATTTTGCGAGGATCCGGCCTGACACCATCTTTGTCAACTAGGTGACCGAGGACTAAAGCTTGTCGTTCACCGAACCAGCACTTCTTAGAATTCAAAATCAAGCCAGCCTTTCAGACACAGTCTAAAGCAAGGCTTAAACGGACGTTGTGCCCTTCGAAGGTACGCCCAAAAATGACGACGTCATCCAGGTAGCATAAGTACACCTCCCATTTAAGACCACGAAGGACAGAGTCCATAAACCTTCCAAAAGTGGTGGGGGCGTTGCAAAGCCCAAACGGCATCACATTGAATTGGTACAGTCCATCAGGCGTCACGAATGCGGTCTTCTCCTTGTCTGAAGGGTGCATAGGTATCTGCCAATATCCTGATTTTAGATCTATTGAAGAAAAGTACGAAGCCGAGTGTAAGCAGTCAATAACATCGTCAATCCTAGGCAGCGGATATACATCTTTTTTGGTCACGGCGTTGAGTCTTCTGTAATCCACGCAGAACCGCCAGGCACTATCTTTCTTCTTAACCAAGATGACCGGTGCTGCCCACGGGCTACACGACTCTTCAACAACACCCCTCTTCAGCATTTCCTGAACCTGGTCGGCAATAACTTTTCAATCTGATGACGACACTCGGTAAGGCTTTTGTCGGATCGGATGGGCAGTGCTGGTGTCAATCCTATGGTGAGCGCGAGAACATGGTAAAGGTAGTGGCTTCTCCTCTTGGCAAAAGTCAAACACAGTAGCATGTTGCCCTAACAGATGGCGCAACGTCTGCTGGTCGTGTGACCGCAAAGTGGCGCTAATCATGCCTAGGATCTGCAACTCGTAAGAGCAACTGCGCTTGCCAGAGACTGTACCACTCTCGCTTTCATCGTTGTTAACGACCGCTACAGAACCTTCAGTGGAATCATCGAAGACGCCAAGCTTCATTCCTCGAGGGAGCACAACCGGCATTGGCGAACAGTTCAGTGCCCACAGAAAGGTTGCTCCTTCATCAACAGATACCAAACAACGAGGGACGAGTATGCCTTTTTTAAGAACATTGAACGATGGCAGGTTCAACGATGGCGTCAAAAGATGTGGCAGATTCGGGGCGAACACCGCAACTGACCTCATTGACCATGGCGGCACTGTTAGCTCATCGGAAACAATCAGAGCGTCCTTCGCGGCCTGCGGCGCCTCTTCGATGAGGGCAGGAACAATGTCACCGCTGACGGAAAGTTCACCGCTTCTACAGTTGACGAAAGCGCCACATCCTTGGAGAAAGTCAAGACCGAGAATCACATCGTGGGTACACTGTTGCAGCACAAGAAACTGTTGGGAACACCTTTCCTGCCAATAAGACATTGACGGCACAAACTCCGACAGGATGAAGTACTTCCCCACCAACACCACGAAACCTTGTTGATTCGCCCCAAGAAAACATGACTTTGCGGCCAATGCGACTTTTTAAAGAAAGACTCATAACTGATATCGTAGCACCAGTGTCCACCAAAGCACTTGTACAAAAGCCATGTATTTCCACACGTATTTTGTTCTTGGACATTATAACTGGCGGAGGCATCTGAGGCAAATCCTGTTGTGCGACCTCACCTCCATCGGTCGCGCTGGCTAGTTTCCCGGCGGCGGCGGTGATGACAGGTGTCGTCCCGGCGAAGGGGAACGATGCAGTCGGCCAGATGGAGGCGTCAAACTACGGTCAGAAGCGGGCGAACTGCCACGGTGATTTCCCCGCCGTGAGGCACTGCTGGAATAGGCGGGCCAATGACCGCTGTTGTTACCG
Organism: Rhipicephalus microplus; assembly: GCF_043290135.1. Lineage (NCBI taxonomy): Eukaryota > Metazoa > Arthropoda > Arachnida > Ixodida > Ixodidae > Rhipicephalus > Rhipicephalus microplus. Next base: position 292,429,848 of record NC_134710.1, on the reverse strand, counting down.
GTGCCCGCTGGCAGAAACTCTGATGGGGAACGATATCGGGATGTCGGCTCTCTCCGACGACGACAGAACCGAGCTATATGCCCGGCGATACCGCAACGGCAGCACACAGGGGCTTGGCGGTATGCATTGTACTCCTGGAAGGCATTGCGCTGACGTGGTGGTGGTACGGGTACATCTTCGTTCGGGTCGCAATAGCTGTTGGCTGGCTGATGGGGGTACCTGAAGCGGTCTTCGTACCTCGGCAGCGGGTAGTTATTGCGCTGTGACCTCGGTGGTGAGGGTGGCCTGTAGTTGCAGTCATCGTTGCTTGCTGCGGGGATTGCCACGGAAGGGCGAGAGGGAGGCGGTGCGGGTGTAGCTTCGTACGGCGTCGGGCGAGCGTGTCGAGTGAGCTCTTCTCAGACGATCTGGCGCATTGTCGACGCGAGATCAAGCGGCGTGTATTTGTCAACACTTGCCACGATGGTTACATTCGGTAGGCGACCGAACTTGGGGGTGATACGTCGCATCTTACGGGGTCTCGATTGATTGATTTGTGGGGTTTCACGTCCCAAAACCACCATATGATTATGAGAGACGCCGTAGTGGAGGGCTCCGGAAATTTCGACCACCTGGGGTTCTTTAACGTGCACCCAAATCTGAGTACACGGGCCTACAACATTTCCGCCTCCATCGGAAATGCAGCCGCCACATCTTCAGGGTCTCGAATGTGCGACAGTGGCTTATCACGTCGGTTACCGTGGCAAGGCTGTCTTTGCTGATGAGGAACTGATACACGTCCTCGACAATGCCCTTCAACAGGTGGCCAACTTTGTCTTCCTATGACATAGAAGGGTTGACAATCTTGCAGAGCTTAAAGATTGCCTCGACATAGGTCGTGCACGTCTCTCCTGGGATCTGAGCTCTCCGCAGTAATGTTTGTTCCGCCTGCTTTCTCTTAGCTACGGAGTCTCCGAAGCACGCTCTTATTTCGGAAACGAAGCGATCCTATGACGTGAGGGCATCTTCGTGGTTCTTGTACCACACGAGTGCTGTGCCCGTGAAGAAAAATACGACATTGGTCAGCTGGGTCGCCGCGTCCCACTGGTAGTATTTGCTCACCCGTTTGTAGTGTGTGAGCCAGGCATCCACGTCGTCGCCAGATTTGCCATCGAATGTGCGAGGCACTATCAGATCCTGACCCAACCAGGGACCAGCCGCACGCGAACCTGGTACTAGCGGTGTTGCTGGGACTGGTAGAAGGTCTGCAGCTGCGGGGATCTGGTTTCCTTCGTCGCCGTAAGACATCTCAGCTGCCAGTGGTAACGGGGGCAGTCCAGCAAGGCGGCGGCTTAGTCGTAGATCAGGCGCTTGAAGCGTCGTGTTGCTTGGTTGATTACCCAGCGCATCCACCACAAAACTGTTACGGCTGAAATAAAGGATAGATGGATTTATTTACAGGGTGAGGATGAAGTTCGGCAGTCGCGGTAAAGATGGAGTCCTCAGGCCGCACCAGCCAACGTCGTCTTCCTCTTCTACCTACCCGGCACATACCGTAGCAATATATATATAAAAAGAACGATGTGGCCAATGCTACCTCAGTGGTCAACTCTGTACTTGGGAAAGAGAAAATAATGTGTAAAAGAACGAGAAAGAAGAGTTTATGAGTGTAGTAAACAAAAAGAAGGTCTTTTTCAAGGCTTCGTCGAACAAGGCAATCACCAGCAACATAGCCCACTCTTGCAGCAATAGACTCCTTCGTTACCCTTCTTCCTTGATTATAGATGGCAACAGCTTTAGCAGCCAAATGACAAATTGCATCCAAATGACAGAATGCAGACTCATTCGCGTTCTGAGTTTTGCCTTCACAGCATCAAGCTAGCAAGTTCTCACCGCTGAGCCTCGCAAAAACTGGCTCCGGAGCAGCCCCAACACAAGCCGGTAGGGAATTCTTGTGTGAAGGTGGACTCTCTTCATACGCCACGGCTCTATTATACAGTCAAACCTCAATATATCGAACACGGATATATCGAATCATTGCCTATATCGAACGGTTCCTATATCACGCGGGAAATCGCATGCATTATTGATTTTTTATTTCGACAAAGTTTGACATATAATGGATATATCAAACTCAACTACCCCAAACCACCCGCGCTCCATTGACAGGCGGCAAGCTTTCCCGCAACTCTCGAAAGTAGCGGTAGAGCGGCGGGCGTTTACGAATGCTGCACACATCGATGGCGCCGAGAGCGCCACTTTAACATAGCGGCATACGCGCTCCGCAGCCTTGCGGTAGAGGTTCTTGAATGAGGAAAGTGAAGAGAAAAGCACGGAGCTGTTATTTTCTTTCAATACGAAGGCACCGACACGGCTTCGCGCGGGGGAAGAGAGAGCGGGAGGTAAATATTGAGGAGGAAAGTATAGGAGGGAAAGGACGCAGACGACTGTCGATGGCGCCGAGAGCGCCACTTTAACATAGCGGCATACGCGCTCCGCAGCCTTGTGGTAGAGGTTCTTGAATGAGGAAAGTGAAGAGAAAAGCGCGGAGCTGTTATTTTCTTTCAATACGAAGGCACCGACACGGCTTCGCGCGGGGGAAGAGAGAGCGGGAGGTAAATATTGAGGAGGAAAGTATAGGAGGGAAAGGACGCAGACGACTGTCTCGGACGCGGCTCGCGCTGCTGCCGGGAAAGAGAAAGCAGTCAGGCGAGCCGGCATGGGCGCGCCATGTGCGCGCTTTACACCCGGACTCACGCCGCAGCCTTGCAGCTTGCAGTCGTTGCAGTCTCTATGGTGTCAACGGCACACTGCGCACTTGTTGCAAGCTCCTCCCCCGTAGCATCGGTCGTTGTGCTCGCAGTGTTCGTGCGTTCGGAGTTAGGCCTGTCGCGCACTGTTCGGGGTTGGGCCTGTCGCGCGCAGCGGTGCGCGACAAGCCTCACTCCGAACGGCGGAGCTCACGGATGTGGACATTGTCGCCGAAGCTACTGCTGAGCAGAAAAATGAAGACTCCGCCGAGCTGGATCCCGCAAGCGCTGACGGTGCACCGCTCCCGACATCAGCTGAGGTCGTAGCTGCCTTGGCCCTTGTGCGCTGCCACTGCGGCGCGATTGAAGGCACCGGCTTATCACTTATGGATCGCCTGGACTATATTGAGGACGCAGTCGTCAAACACGCCATGGCCAACAAAAAGCAGGCTACTCTTTTTCAATATTTTAAACATACACAATAAATACTATGTTTCAATCTTCAAGTGAGTATTTACTGCACCACGCTTGAACGGTTCGTTGGTCGTTTTCAGCAAGCTGTTGACAAATTTTTTTCGTGATTTTTTTATATCGAATTCTGGATATATCGAACTATTTCGCATTCGCCGCGCCGTTCGATATATCAAGGTTCGACTGTATTTACGCCAAGAGCTTGGACCCTTGGGGCACTGAGTGGTTCAGCACATTATCTGTCGATGTCATGTGCTGCAGTATAGCTTCGACAGACCTCTTCATACTTGGTACTTAATTGACGTTCCTCAAGGCATACCAGTGGTGGAAGCGACATTTTGCTTTTTGGAGCAGACTTTGGAGCAGGAAAAATGGTGCTTGGGAGCAGGCTTAAGAGTCTTTGGAGCAGAAAAAAATGCTATAGTTTAAGGTTGTTATTGGCGTTTTCAGAGCACATGCATGTTCCTAACGACTCCTGCAATCCCCCTGAAATTAAGCTTGAGCACGTGATATAATTGAGCTAACAGTTAAGCATAGCACAATCAACATTTTAAAAGGCCCCTTATCTGTTACTGCATACCTGTATTAAATGCCCTTGAGCTGTGTGAACTAAAGAAATCGCAAAAAGGTAAAGAAAAAGAGAGACTGAATATAACAATTCAATCGCTTGAGCTCAGACCCTGTGCTTGTTTTTTACAATTTTATTAAAAGCATTATTTAATTCTGATATAAATAAAAATAAAACTATTAATAAAAATACGAATTTGCCACCATGGCCTGGTATGTGTCGCCCCTTGCAATTTTTCAGGATTTACGCCACTGAGTTGCATACTACGATGATAGTGTGTATACAGCTTGGTTTTGGTTTAACTTAAGCTCACGGGATGGTCCCATGGTTTAACTTCATTCTTTTTAGTTTGCAAACACCGTTTGGGAGCAGGTTTGGAGCAGTTACTAGCAAATATTGCACTTTGGAGCAGCATGAAGCAGCATTTCTCTTTTGGAGCAGTTTGGAGCAATTGGAGCAGCACTTCCATCACTGGCATACCCATAAAAATTAGCATTCTTCTTGATTTTTTTTTCGTGTCAGCTTTCCTCTTCCCTCAAGAGACTGACCTTGAGCCTTCTTTTTGTCGGCAAGGTACCGTAAAGCTGCACCCATTCGCTTGTGGACGTGGTTGATGCAGTCCTTGTCTATTTGAATAAAACCGTACACCTCCGCTTCACGCAAGGCATGGGGAAGTGCAGCTGTCTCCATCCAAGAGCACAGTAGTGTAGAGGAAACCATGCTTGGCTAAAGACCTTTGAAACATGGCCGGCGCAGCCTCAACTTCCAAGCGACCAGAGTTGCACTCAATGTTTCGTTGGCCCTCGTGGGTTGTCAGCCAGTCTGTGTACCCTTCATCTTGTGGCTGCAGTCGAAGGACACAGCAGAAACAAAAGTTCGAATAAACAAAAAGGTCAATGACAAGGCCTGTGTAGAGTTTAATGATGCAGCCCAAACCAATGTGTGAGCTCCGACCTTGCATCATCCAAGACCCATGAAACAACATCGCTGTTCCATATGGGGTTAAAAAAAAAAATGGCAGCATATCCACGGGGCGAATGATGGAGAGTGGGGCGAAGCATCCGTTCGTCCATTCATTCTTGCTTCCGTCCGTCCATGCATCCATCTGTGTGACCATCCGTGCGTCCGCAAGTCCATTTGTGCGCCCGTCCACGCATCCACCCCTGCGTGCGTCCATGCATCCATCCATCCGTGCAGCCATCCGTGCATCCGTCCATGTATCTGTCTGTGTGTCCGTTTGTCCATCTAGTCAACACTCCAAGTACCACCATCTCGCATCTTTTCATCATGTATGCGTCCGTCTGTGTGACTGTCCATGCATCCATCTGTCCGTACATGCGTGCATCTGTTCGTGCGTCCACACGTCCGTCCCTGCATCCATCCGTCCGTGTAGCCATTCATGCGTCCGTCCATGCATCTGTCTGTGTGTCCGGAGTCCATCTAGTCAACATTCCAAGTACCACCATCTCGCATCTTTTCATCATATATTCCGCATTTAGAAGTACCACCATCCAGCGGATAATCCAAGGACTAAACGAGAAGTGGCACACGCACACTTTCTAACGGCTTGCGCTTCTGGTCTACTTCCCACCTTTAACTACCTCGAGTTCATACTATATACTAGTTCACTGTATTCATGGCACTGCAGCCCAACGCTCGATAAACCTTTATAAAACCAAGGAGGTTACGCCCAGCGAGTATAACCTAGCAACCCTTTCTTGTCGGATAGTGCTCAATGTTCAAGCCAATGGCTGCTAATTGGGAATGAGAGACAGGAGAATTCGGCCTTTAGGTAACGCGCACGCTGCGAATTTTTTTTATTGTTCAACAACGCACAGGAGAAATCTCCCACCGGCACCACCTTGCAGGTCAAAGCGCAAGACTGGTTATGCACTACGACTACAACGAGGGTCGAACGGGTGCCGCTTCAAGGAGCTTTGCCTCTAAAAATCTGAATACAGATCTTTTATCACTGCCACAGTAGCAGCTTCACTTTCAGTCACCGTGCTTTCGCACGCTTCCACACGCTTCCACGAAACTTCTTAGGTGTCCCTGAAACATCTTATGGTGTAGGCTTCAGTGTGAAAGGTTCATAGCCGCACAAAAGTCTGAAAGGGGAATAACACCTTTGCCTATCATCTGTATTCTTTTCATGGCCCTCGTGTTGATTTTGAAGAAAGTGATGGTGGCAGTTCCGCTCACTCACGGAGGAGAAGACTTCCGCTGGAGAAGACTTTCGACAACCGTTCGGGAGACAAACTTAGTCTTGGGGCAAAGTAGCCAAATTTTGCTGTTCAGGGATTCCTATGCGTTCTGGGTTTTGCCTTTGATGCATCGAGCAAGGAGCTTCTCATCCGTTAGCCACTTATAAATGGGCAAAACAGCCAATCCCTGTGCTTTTGTCAGGAGAGGTGTGTGGCGTGGTGCAGGTTTACCAAGTGCTTCAGCGCGTTGATGTTTGCACCACGACTCTGTTCCTGCAGGGCAAAACTTGTGGCTGCCAGCATTGTCAGTAGAGCATGAGTGGAAGTACGAAGCCCATACTGCAGTGTACATATCCCGTACACTACCCCTGTTGCTTGTTATGGCAACCCGATAGTATGTTTGGAGCTTCTGAATGGCTGGCTCTTTCATTTTCTGCCCTCGTGGTAATGGCACATGCAGCTTCCGTAGTGCGGTGCCAAGTGTCTTGGCCACATATGCGTAGATGCGCAGAAAAGCAGACGGACCAAATGCCGATGGCCGCCACCAACACAGCTGACAATGACTCTGTAGCCAATGGCGATGCGGCTTATGGTGCCGCGCGTTTCAAACCGCTCAAACCACCTGATAAAAAGGCCTCGTTTTTTATTTTTTTTGCCCACGTCCGAAACTGGCGGTCGTCGGAGCTGTAAGAAGAAGGCCGGACGCAACTTTCCCAACCAATCGCGATGGTGGGCGGCACAGCGACGGGGAGCAGCGCGCAGTCAAAGATGGCCAATATCGGCGCAAATTCACGAAAGTTTGAGCCACCGCGATGCCTTCATACACATTTTTTTGCATTTTGTGGTTCAAATTTAGTTTTAAAATTTTCACAGATGAAAGAAGAAGGTTTGAAGATTACAATGCTATAAAAATCAGAAATACGAGAAATTTCGCTAAAGACGCGATTTTTCGACTCGCATCTCCCCTTAACCCCTGCCACCCAGCAGCCGATGTCGATGGAGGCGCCGCACTCGATCTCCCGAGACGTCTCGCGTACGCGTGGCGGGAGACATGAAAAACTCTCTGGACAGCAAAGGGGTGAGCACAACCTTTTCTTTTTCGTCCGTCATCTCCTTCACTCCTTGGAGCTTATTCGCACTCGCCAACGGTGCCTTGCACCTGCAGCGAACGCCGTTCTCATGTCCGACATGTCTCCTCTCCTCTGCCGTCTGCTGCGCTGGGAGAACGGAGTGACGTTTAACCCCCTCACCCGGTAGCGGATGAGGACTGTGGAGCCACGCGCGGAGTCTCCCGAGAGGTTTTCACGTGCTGCGTCAGAAGTGGGCAGATACTCTCCGGGACAGCATACTGTCAGCCACGCAATCTTTTCCATCCGTCGACCCCCGTCGCTGGGCGCTCGTCGGACTTCGCTGACAGCGCCTCGCGCCCGAGGCGAATGCGCACTTTTTGTTGCCCCTCTGCGAACGCTCGGCCGAAGGGTGGTACGGTGTCCCAGTGCGTGGCCAGGCTGCGCCGACCCATCTCCCTCCGAAGCCAACGCGAGCGCCTTTGCCCTCGCTTGAGCAACCGGGTCTTGGTCCCCGTGTCTCCGTGGATGACCTTTACCACGGAGACGTGCACGTGGCACCCTGTGTAGTACTTTTATGCCTGTGCCGTGGATAAGCCTATTTGCTTTCCCGCCGCGCCTTTGCAACGAGCTGTACTGCGCTTGGTGTTGCCACAATAAAGTGTTGCGACTTTGAGCAGTATCGTGTTCTCGCCACGGCGACGGTTAACGCGTGCCCTGCGGCTCGCTAAGACCGGACCCACGCTGGTGGCCGTACTCCTTCGGGATACGTGTCACTGCAAGACGTACGTGCTCACGGCACCCTTTGTGTTGTACAGTAGACTCTCAGTAAATGGAAATCTGTTAAACAGAACTACTGCTTAAACGGAACTACTGCCTCTGCAATGCTTGGTTTCGGGCTTGTATTCTGCGCCCATGTTCACCTCTCAGTAAACGGAACTCCTATTAAATACAACACATTTTCCCGGTCCTTTCAGGTTTCATTTACAGAGAGCCTACTGTACTTTCGCCCGTGGCATGAATAAGCCTCGCTTGCTTTCTAGCTGCCTTTTGCAGCGGGCACTGTACTGAGTTTTTGCTGTTGCCACAGGCAATAAAGTGTTGCGACTTGTTTGGGAACAGTACTGTGTACTCGCCGCGCTGCGCTCAGCGCCTTGGCTGTCCAAACGCACATGTACGGCGGCGTTAATCACGCGAGGCAATGGTGAATGTGGCCCTGCTGCTTGCCAAGACCGAACCCATGCTAGAGGCCATACACCTGCGGGATACATGTACACTACAGCTGACTATTGTACCTTACCTAACGCACAATACAAAAGAAAGCAGCCCATCCATCAACTATCTTAAGAACGAAATACCAAATGAAGGCAAACACAGAAAAATATACAAACGAAAAACAAAGATGTGCTAAACAGGTGAGCCAAGACGGTTGAGCTAAGACAGTTCATGAGCTAAATGAGCTATGACAGTTGAGTAATTGGAAGGATCACTTCTCCCTCTTCACACAAAGAACAGCACTTTTCATGCACCAACACTGGCATTCCCAGTTTTACATTCATATGAAACGGTAGTTTTGAAGCATTTCCTCATGCGTTTGAACTTTTGCAGCACATATCAAGTTTGTTAAGACTCAACTGCTTGCGTAACAACTGCAGTCATAAAACTCTGGCAGTAAAAAAAAAAATGGGAATGGATAACAGCGATTACACTGTAAAACTTTCCAATTTGAAGACTCGGCCCCGATCATACATTTCCATCATTAAGAATGTCACTTAGATTCACTAACGATACCCACCACAAAACTTCAGAATGAAATATCCAAGAAGTTCCAAATGGGCCCCCATAAAGCAACAAAACTATTCTAAATCCATGCCTCTGAATACCACATTTGAACCAACCACAAATGGGCTGCCATACTTTGAACTACTGCGAGCAATGTTGTGCAACCTCACCTGGTGACACATGTGGCGGTGCCATGGGGGGAGCCAGTGCCTGTGCCGGTCGGTCTGCCTGTGGCGGAGCAGGACGTCCAGCTCCAGGAGGCCAACACTCCAGTGGCCGAGCTTCCCGAGACTCATAGGGACGATCGTCAGCACTGGGGTAGGAAGTGCCTCCCTCTGGCTCAGGAGGACGTTGGCCACCAAGAGCTTTCAAAGGACCCATGCCCAGCTGACCAAGGTAGGGCCCTCCTGCTCCCATGGCCACCCAACGAGGGTCATAGCTCACCCCACCCATGCTTCCAAGGCTTGAGGGAGTCTGCGGCGGAGCCAGACCACCACTTGTTTGCTGTGGCTGAGGCTGCTGTGGCTGCTGTTGCTGTTGTTGCTGCTGCTGAGACTGCGGCTGCTGCTGCTGCTGTTGCTGCTGACGTAACTGCTGCTGACGTTGCATCTCAGCCTTCTTGAGAAATCGTGGAGGCATATTCTTGAATGGACGTTGATAATTCTGCTGAAAGAAAAAAAGTCAATCCGTTCAAGGACTGCTCTCTAACAAATTCAATTTTCGCTGCACAAACCTACATTTCAGACTAAGTGAATACAGTCTATGCTCACTATAACGGATCGGGGTACAACAGACTTTCGGATACAAAGGACCATTATTCAGCCTAAGTTTGGTCTGTGTATAAAATTAATGGAGCGAAGTTCGCTTTTGACAGACTGCGATAAAATGGACTATCGGTTACAGTGGACGAAATTAGCGGCATTTTTTTTTTTTTTTTTTTTTTGAAATTGTGAGCATATTGTGGACTTGTGCCACGTTGACACAGGCTGATAACAGATTTTACCATGCCACCTTCTAAAGCCACAGTAATTTTAAATTGCAGCTGGCCACATTAGTGGCTTTCGGCCAAGCCAAGCCAGTCTGAGAACACATTGGCGACGTTATGCATGGACGTACCTAGTTGACGCCATTTTGTCATGTTCCTGTGCTTGACTGTTCCGTCTATTCGCTCATTTCGACGTAATAGCCTCCAGAAAGCGGAAGCAAATTTTGCTGAATGACAAGCTCAAGATAGTGAACGCGGTTGCGCGTGGGGAGAAACAGGCAGACATCACAAAAACAATGGGGCTGTCCAAGCAGACCGTGAGCTCAATTGTGAATAATAAGAGTATTGCTGGCAAGCAAGTGTTGGGGGAAATTAATCCCGAGCGCTTCAGGCTCCACGAGGCGACGTAGCCCGATGTTGAATCTGCACTACTCGAGTGGCTGCGTGATGCCCGATGTCGCGATATTCCGGTGAACGGATTCTTACTGAGGAAGCGGGCCGAACAGCTAGCTGTGGTCCTCAGACACGACGGCGTCCCTTTCAGCGACGGATGGTTGGAGCAATTCAAGGCAAGGCACGGCGTCACATTCATGTAAGTTTGCGGTAACCGCACCAGCGCGAGTGTCGACGCCGTCACCGAATGGCAAACCGAGCTACCAGCGCTGAAACAGTGAGAAGGACGTATTCAATGCAGATGAAAGTGGTTTTATAAGGCCAAGCCGAATAGGACCTACACGGTTTCCGGCAGTCACTGTGACGATAGTAAGCGCTCCAAGGAGCATTTGTCCGTGTTATTTTGTTGTAACATGATCGGCACCGAGAATAGAAAACTGTTGGGGATTGGGAAAGCCAAGCAGCCTTGCGCCTTGCGGCAGGTAAAGAACATGCCAGTTGAGGGGACTGCTAATACAAAGGCATGGATGACTTGTGGAACGCCTGGCTATTGCAGTTCGACCGGGAGATGATAAAGCAGAAGAGGAAGGTGGTACTTTTTCTGGACAACTGCTCCAGCCACATGAGGCCGCCCCAGATGGAAGCAATTGAGCTGGCCTACTTTCTGCCAAATGCGACCTCGTTACTGCAGCCGATTGACATAGGAGTCTTGCATTCCGTGAAGGCTGCCTACCGTACTAGCCTTGTCGAACGCCTGCTCTGACATTATGGTAATATTGTGTAAGGATGTCCTAGCCTGTTGTTCACGATTTATGTTATAATAATTCGGCTGACGATATTGTCGTTCTAAAGTTGTTAAATGAATGTGTGTTCTTGTTTGGTTGTACCGACCGCGTCTGCTGTGTCCGTTCACTCCAAGAGCCTGGTGCTCGCCGATTCTAGAGGCCACACTAGCTGCCCAACGTGGAGCTCTTGGAGCATCAGACGACAGCTATCGTCGTTTGGTGCAAGTTTTTATTAGAACCGAAGTAGAGTAGGCCTAGGGGGACTTCTTTGCTAGCGTCAGCAATGTGCTTTGTTGAGAGTGAGGGGATCGGTTTGTGACTTCTTTGAACGTGTTGGCACGTCGAGTTTTTTTTTTTTTTTTTTTGCTCGCAAGTGGTTTTTTTGTTGTCGTTGGTTTTAAGAATGTTGTTCAGTTGGGGACAAGAGCCATGCGGTCTGCATCCTGGGGTGAGCAAGGCTTAGAGCATGTGGATTGTACGCCAGGCCCGAAGCAAGTGAGTACAGAAACATTGTGGGCGGTCCGATTTTCTGTATATAGCTTCTATCTCTTTGGTTTCAAGGAGCCGGGCTTTGTTGCTGTCTGGTAGTGCGGCTCGACGCCGATCGCTCGGTAAGCTGCTGTGTGCAGCGAGCGATAGGGCTACCTTACAGAGTGGATGTCTCCTTGCGACTGCCTCTTCTGCGTCTAGGCTGGGTGCTGGGTGGATGCCGGTTGTTGTCGAGCCTGTGGCACATGGCACAACTAGGTGGGTCGTGGCGTTGAGGTGTTGCGCTCCGCTTCCCTCACTTTTTTTTTTATCTTGTGTGCGCTCCGCTTCCCTCACTTTTTTTTTTTATCTTGTGATGCACGAGTTAGCAAAAAAGTGATTTTTATTTATTTTGATGGGCGTCTCGGCCGCCGCCGATGTCTTAGCTAGCCGTACTGACCATCGTACCACGTGGCCGAAAAGCCTGAAGCTCCCTTCCCTAGGACCTGCTCGATTGTTTTCTTTCGAGTTTTTTTGTTTTCTGTTGATGTATTCAGCGGGAGGGATGTCATCCACGGCCGGCTGTCTTCTGCGCATCGTCAGCGTCACTGGCCAGGAATGCGGTCGTGAGGTCGGGAGATGGACATGCCTGGTACCTGCGCAGCTGCCTGCAGTCCGGCGCCCTTGTGAGTGCTGGTCGCAACGGGAAGACGTGTCGGCGCGAGTGACGGATCATCGCGCCGACGGCAACACTGCTGTTGCGGGACCGGTACTGAGGTGAAGTCGTCGAGCCGGACAGTGAAGCAGTGTCGACCGGCGGCGGTGTCGTGGTGCACAGACATTATGATGGGGAATGTTTTTGTCATTTTTTTTGTTAGAGCTTGTATAGCTGATTTGGTGTTTTTTCGGAATATGGTTTGAATTAAGGCATACCTGCCAAGTTTGAAGAAACGGAATCTGGGAGATCTACTCAACGGGGGGGGGGGGGGGGGGGGGGGGCGATAACATTGCTTACGTATAGTCTGTTTCACGTGCGAAAAAAAGCGTGCTAGCGATAGGGACGAATGCGGCTGAAGCAGAGATGAAACGACCCGGTCGTCACCGTCGTGCGAAGGGCACATGCAATAACACTGCTCCGCGTGCGAGGCCTGTCATCGCTTGCTTACGAGTTATACTTCGGCGGGCAAGGAACCATAATGGGCGCCGTTGAGACTGGGATGATCGCGAGCGCTGGCGAACGCGCTTGTGGGATAGATTTGAGTGTACACAAACGCATCACGTCGAAACATTAACAGCTGATATAACCTACAACACATCAAGGATCAATTTTTTAATTGCGTGCGCACCTGTACGAGAAACGTCCCACCTCACGTCACGAAATCAAACAACAGCCTCCTGCATCACGAGTGCTGGCGCCAAATTTTTCGCAAGCACTCTCTCCTACAGTAAACAGAGCGCACCTTTTTGTGTGTGTGTGTACTTGCGCGGAAGTACAACACTGCCACAATAGCTGATGTGCGCCGGCAATTCATTTTCAATGGGGGGAGTCACGCCTCTACTTACAATATTCCATTGGAGCTCTTTTCCAACAGAGGGAAGGATCGCCTCCTTTCTGGGTAGCTGATCGTGGGTACAAAAGCTGCAGTCAAAGGCTTGGCAGTACATTTTCGGGGGTCACACAAGAACAGCCTCGAGAGGATTATGGCGGCGCCCTAGGAGTCTTCGTTGAAAATGATTACGACCGCGGTTTACGAGCTCACATGCGGGCTATGTTTACAAGAAAACACTAGGCCCTTTCCGAAACAGTTGCGCGCTGGGGTGGGTGCACTGTAAGCTACTAAATTATTGGAACAGAGAAATCAAGATGTAAAATTTTAGTCGGTGCTCCTTTAATTCGCATTGAAATGGACAGCAAGAAAACAACTTCGCTCAAAATAAATAAAAGCCGGCTGCTAGTGTTACCTCGCAATCAAATTTGTTGCTAACGCATTAATTGCTTCACCCTTAAAGTGACACTGTTTGTTTTTCAAGGAGACAATTTTATTGTGAGATTTCCAAATGACCACAGTAACATGAAAATCAAGGCCTCACTTCTGCAAGGCTTTTGTTGCAGCTGATTTCGCCTTTTTCAGAAAATAATCAGTATATGTCTGCCCATAACAAAATCAGTTTCTCTGACATTTTGCGAGAAGTACGTTTGTGAGTGTATTATCAGACATGGACGAGCAGAATCGTGTCCTAGTCTTTTTTTACGATACTAAACTGCCGCTCGCACTCTGCGTTGCTATGTGGTATCGAGAGTAGGGCGAGCATCATTTCTGCGATCTGACTGAACTTCAGCAACTCGTCTGGGCCTTTCAGTTGCAATATAGCTGCCCACTGGGCGTCTGCCCTTTCTTCATTCAATATGTCTGTAGGGATGGTGGAAGCCTGAAGCTTTCTGAACTCCATTTCTAGAGCGTCGAGAGTTTCGGTACGACTCTCTTGCACCCGTTGGGGCAACATGGCTGGAAACTTCTCCACAAAAAGAGAACATTTCTGAAAGACTTGGAATCTATCATCTTTAGCCTAGCAACTTCAGCATTTATCAGAGCTGCATCTTCTAGAGGAAACTCTGAGAT